>NC_041386.1:682642662-682643485 GCF_002162155.2 Triticum dicoccoides | reverse complement strand
TGCCACCGGAGCGTCGTACCGGGCCCTCATACATGCGGGGTGGTGTTGTGGCATATCCGAAGAGGCGGCACGCGTCTCCGGTGCGTGGCCCTCCTCACGGACGGTGCTGCCGGCGGCACCTGGAGGGGGGAAACGGACGCGTCGGTTCTACACGGAGTGGATTTAGCTGTGGGTTTGGCCCGGATGTTGCTCCCGGGTGTCCCTATGGGCCGACCTGACACAACCGGGTGGAGAGGTCCACTTGTCAAAGCCCGTCCGTGGGAAGTCAAAGGGCTAGATCTCGTGGTCAACCGCTCTAGGGTTAGGCGGGACGGGGGCCCTGGGGGTAGCAATGCCACCGGAGCGTCGTACCCACTACTAGAAATACCACTACTAATGGCGCACCTAATATGGCCATTAATGGCACATCACTGGTGCGCCACTGATAGCACGCCATTAGTAATTTTTACTAATGGCGCACCAGCTGGTGCGCCATTAGTATATGGTATACTAATGGCGCACCACCTGGTGCGCCATTAGTATATGCGAGGGTGCGCCATTAGTATGCCTCCCAGTTGGCATGTATACCCAGGTGCTTTGGCATACTAATGGCGCACCACCTCTGGATGCGCCATTAGTAACCGCAGCATACTAATGGCGCACTACCCGGTGATGCGCCATTAGTATGCACTGTCATACTAATGGCGCACTGTCGTGTGATGCGCCATTAGTATGAATATTAGGTTTTTTTTTATTTTTTTATTTTCTGTTTTTTGCACAGGTTACAAAATGTATAATTTGACAAAATATAGACAGCACACATCAACAATAGATTCATCAAATA
>NC_041386.1:682641038-682641325 GCF_002162155.2 Triticum dicoccoides | reverse complement strand
GTTGCTCCCGGGTGTCCCTATGGGCCGACCTGACACAACCGGGTGGAGAGGTCCACTGGTCAAAGCCCGTCCGTGGGAAGTCAAAGGGCTAGATATCGTGGTCAACCGCTCCATGGTTAGGCGGGACGGGGGCCCTGGGGGTAGCAATGTCACCGGAGCGTCGTACCGGGCCCTCATACATGTGGGGTGGTATTGTGGCATGTCCGAAGAGGCGGTACGCGTCTCCGGTGCGTGGCCTCCCTCATGGACGGTGCCGCCGCCGGCACCTGGAGGGGAGAAACGGACGC
>NC_041386.1:682632689-682639913 GCF_002162155.2 Triticum dicoccoides | reverse complement strand
GGCACGCGTCTCCGGTGCGTGGCCCCCCTCACGGACGGCGCCGCCGCCGGCACCTAGAGGGGGGAAACTTACGCGTCGGGTCTACACGGAGTGGATGTAGCTGTGGGTTTGGCCCGGATGTTGCTCCACAGTGTCCCTCTGGGCCGACCTGACACAACCGGGTGGAGAGGTCCACTGGTCAAAGCCCATCTGTGGGAAGTCAAAGGGCTAGATCTCATGGTCAACCGCCCCAGGGTTAGGCGGGACGGGGGCCCTGGGGGTAGCAATGCCACCGGAGCGTCGTGCCGGGCCCTCATACATGCGGGCTGGTGTTGTGGCATGTCCGAAGAGGCGGCACGCGTCTCCGGTGCGTGGCCCCCCTCACGGACGGCGCCGCCGCCGGCACGTGGAAGCACTAGTAGAAAAAGGGTCAAATGTGATACACATTAGTCCTGGTTTGTAACAGAACCGGCACTAATGTGTCCATTAGTGCCGGTTCCAACGGCTAGGCGGAAGGAGCTCTTTAGTACCGGTTCGTGGCGAACCTTTAGCACCGGTTCGTGCCATGAACCGGTACTAAAGAAAATGGTGGCAGGATGTTGTCAGAGTGGGGCCCTTCCAGCACCTTTAGTACCGGTTCGTGGCACGAACCGGTACTAAAGGTCGTCCTATATAAACCCTTCGTCCACCCGCACTCTGTTCTTCCCCCTTTCCCCTGTCCCTCTTCTCTGTTCTTCCCTTCTTCCTCTCGAGTTCATCACAAAATTTGCTCCAAATTTGTCAAGATTTGCAGGCCCTCATCCATTCAAATGATCACCAAGGTTAGCAACTTTGTCCTTTAATCTCTCATTGCTAGATTAGCTCTTGCATTGGTTTATATAGTGATTAATTGTGGGTTTAAGTAATTTGGGAGGAATTATATGTGGTAGTATTTGATTTATATGCAATTTGAGGTCAAAATAACACTTAGTTTGCATATGTAGGTATGGTTTACTTAGTGCCTTCTAAATCTCCGTCGTAACCACCGTCAATCGCACGCACCGTCCTGTCACCATTACCACCTTGTGGTGAGCCTCTTGTTCATGAAATTTTATATAAAAATTGATGTTTGTGTGATTTGGATATATAGTTACTCGTATAATAATTATCTTACCCGTACGTTGTTTGTTATATATAGTGCCATGGTTTTGATATCCGTCCCCGTCAGCCCTCGTCCTTGTTATGATTCGGATGTGGTATATTCTCTTTTAAAACTATTTGTTACATTTCGTGTTTATGACAAATTATGCCCATCAAGTTGACATAGATATTTTTATCTAGGAGGTATGTGAACCGGAAATTCCAACCGACCCTATTGTCGAGAGGTTAAATTTAGTTGAAAGAGAAAATGAGTACTTGAAAGAAAAATTGAATAGAATTGAGGGGGAGAAGATGGAATTGGATTTGCATGTTGCCGATGTCGTTGATGATCACAAGATCAAGATGGAGAAAATGCGCTTGAAGATTAGAAAGATTAGAAAATATGCCATCGATAGTGAGGCTTGGTATCATTATGCTGTTGGATCAATTGTTACCTTAGTTGCGATCTTGATCGCATTTGTTGTTGCATTTAAATGCTTTAGCTAGAGAGTTATTTGTTTGTTGCATTTAAGTGTTGTATGAACTTTATGTATGAACTTGTATTAATTTGGTCTATTTGGTGTTGTGTAATGAAGATGAGCCGGCAATGGATGTACGATGATCGATGCTCTCCCCAGTTCGTTGAGGTCGTGCATATTTTTCTGCTTGCGGCTGAGGCAAACAAGCAGGCGGATGGTTTTATGCCTTTTCCATGTGCTGGCTGTAAGAATGGTTGCAATTACTCTACGTCAAGAACCATTCACGTCCACCTGTTTGAGTCCGGTTTCATGCCCCACTATAATGTTTGGACCAAGCACGGAGAAAGAGGGGTTATGATGGAAGACAATGAAGAAGAAGAGGACGACGACAGCTATCCTGGCCATGGGTTCCCTGAATACGATGATACAACAATGGGGGAAGAAGCTGAGCCGGTAATGCGGGAAGAAGATGAGCCGGCAATGCGGGAAGAAGCTGAAGAAGAGGCATCAGATGAGCCCGTTGATGATCAAGGTCGGGCCATTGCCGATGCAAAGAGAAACTGCGCAAGTGATTTGGAGAAGAAGAAGTTGCAACGCATGTTAGAGGATCACAAAAAATTGTTGTACCCGAATTGCGTAGGTGACAAGAAAAAGCTGGGCACCACACTGGAATTGCTGCAATGGAAGGCAGAGAATGGTGTATCTGACAAGGGATTTGGAAAGTTGGTGTTAATGATAAAGGATATGCTTCCAAAGGACAACGAATTGCCCGAGAGTACGTACGAAGCGAAGAAGGCTGTCTGCCCTCTAGGGTTAGAGGTGCAGAAGATACATGCATGCCCTAATGATTGCATCCTCTACCGCGGTGAGTACGAGGATTTGAACACTTGCCCGGTATGTGGTGCATTGCGCTATAAGATCAGCCGCGATGAGCATGGTGATGTCGAGGGCGAGCGCCCCAGGAAGAAGATTCCTGCCAAGGTGATGTGGTATTCTCCTATAATACCACGGTTGAAAGGTTTGTTCCAAAACAAAGAGCATGCCAAGGCGATGCGATGGCACAGAGAAGACCGTAAGAAAGACGAAAAGTTGAGAGTACCTGCTGACGGGTCGCAGTGGAGAAAAATCGAAAGAAAGTACGGGAAGGAGTTTGCAGATGACGCAAGGAGCGTATGGTTTGGTCTAAGCGCAGATGGCATTAACCCTTTTGGGGAGCAGAGCAGCAACCATAGCACCTGGCCTGTGACTCTATGTTTGTATAACCTTCCTCCTTGGTTGTGCATGAAGCGGAAGTTCATTATGATGCCAGTGCTCATCCAAGGCCCTAAGCAACCCGGCAACGACATTGATGTGTACCTAAGGCCATTAGTTGAAGAACTCTTACAACTGTGGAATGGAACAGGTGTACGTGCGTGGGATGAGCACATGGGGGAAGAATTTGACCTAAAGGTGTTGCTGTTCGTGACCATCAATGATTGGCCTGCTCTCCGTAACCTTTCAGGACAGACAAACAAGGGATACCGCGGATGCACGCACTGTTTGGATGATACCGACGATATATATTTAAATAGTTGAAGAAGAATGTGTACCTGGGACATCATCGATTTCTTCCGAGCAGGCATCCCGTAAGAAAGAAAGGCAAGCATTTCAAAGGTGAGGCGGATCACCGGACGAAGCCTCGCCACCGTACTGGTGCTGATGTACATGATATGGTCAAGGTTTGAATGTGATATTTGGAAAGGGTCCTGGCGGACAACCTGTTCCGAAGGACGCTGACGGACGCGCACCCATGTGGAAGAAGAAATCTACATTTTGGGACCTGCCATATTGGAAAGACCTAGAGGTCCGCTCCACAATCGACATGATGCACGTGACGAAGAATCTTTGCGTGACCCTGCTTGGCTTCTTGGGCATGTATGGGAAGACAAAAGATACACCTGAGGAACGGGAGGACCAGCAACATATGCGCGGAGAAGACGACATACATCAGGGTCATGCAAGCTACGCTCTTACCAAAGAAGAGAAGGAAATCTTCTTTGAATGCCTGCTCAGTATTAAGGTACCGTCTGGCTTCTCGTCGAATATAAAGGGAATAATAAACATGGCAGAGAAAAAGTTCCAGAACCTAAAGTCTCATGACTGCCACGTGAATATGACGCAACTGCTTCTGGTTGCATTGAGGGGGCTTCTACCGGAAAACGTTTGATTAGCCATTGTGAAGCTATGTGCATTTCTCAATGCAATCTCTCAGAAGGTAATCGATCCAGAAATCATACCAAGGTTACAGAATGATTTGGTGCAATGTCTTGTCAGTTTCGAGTTGGTGTTCCCACCATCCTTCTTCAATATCATGACGCACGTCCTAGTTCACCTATGCGAAGAGATTAACGTTTTGGGTCTTGTATTTCTACACAATATGTTCCCCTTTGAGAGGTTCATGGGAGTCTTAAAGAAATATGTTCATAACCGTGCTAGGCCAGAAGGAAGCATCTCCAAGGGCCATAAAATGAGGAGGTGATTGAGTTCCGTATTGACTTTATTCCTGACCTTAAGCCGATTGGTGTTCCTGAATCGCGGCATAAGGGCAGACTGGATGGAAAAGGCACGCTAGGAGGGGAACAAATAATATGTATGGACGGACATTCTCTCACTGAAGCACACTACACAGTTCTACAGAATTCCGCATTGGTGGCTCCGTATATGGATGAACACAAGAATTTGCTACGCTCCAAACACCCAGAGCGGTCTGATGACTGGATTACACGTGAACAAACCAGGAGTTTCGCCAGCTGGTTGCAGACACGTACCATGCATGACACCTCTATTGAAGATGACCTGTACTTGCTGTCCCAGTTACCATCTTCGAATATAATGACTTTCAAAGGGTACGAGATAAATGGTAATACATTTTACACGATCGCCCAAGATAAGAAGAGCACCAACCAAAATAGTGGTGTCTGCTTTGATGCAGAAACCAAGACGGGAAAGGAAACATATTATGGTTATATACAGGACATATGGGAACTTGACTATCGACGTGGTTTAAAGGTCCCTTTGTTTCGGTGCAAATGGGTCAATATGACACGAGGCGGGGTAACGGAAGACCCGCAGTACGGAATGACAACAGTGGATCTCAACAATCTTGCGTATGCAGACGAACCATTCGTCCTAGCCAATGATGTGGCACAAGTTTTCTATGTGAAGGACATGTCTACCAAGCCAAGAAAAAGAAAAGATAAGGAAGCGAATGCATCGTACGATGAGCCAAAGCGGCACATAGTTCTTTCTGGGAAGAGAACCATCGTGGGAGTGGATGACAAGACAGACAAGTCAGAAGATTATGAAAAGTTTGATGAAATTGCTCCATTCACAGTGAATATTGACCCGAGCATCTCGTTAAATGATGAAGATTTTCCATGGTTACGGCGCAAAGGGACACACGCAAAGAAAAAGTTTCACACGCAAAGATCTGGGATGTGATCGGCTTCACTATCATCACTTTCTTCTGTGTTTCACACCCAGAGGGGAATCTCTGTAATAGTTAGGGTAGTTATGTGTTTTGGCATTTGAAACGCGAAGAAATTTTATGTGCAAACAAATTCTTTCATGCCTTTACTGATTTTTAAAGTTAAGTTATTCACAAACTAGTGATTCACACTAATTTCAAATAATTCAAAATTTAAACTATTCAAATTTGAAAACTACGGGCACTAACAGAAAGTTTGTAATTTTTTGTACCTAAAGCAAAAATATTCACAAAGAAACTCTAAATACACAAAAAAACAACACAAAAATAAATAAAGCAAAAAAAATAAAAAAAAGCCCGCCTACTAGGCCAGAGCGGCCTGCATATGACTAGAAACCCAACCTGTTGTTGGGCCAGGATGCAGGCCCGCAAAGGCCAAGTGGGCCCATAGGGCGGCAAAGAACACGTAGGCCAGTAGGCCTGCTTTGGAGAGGAGCTCGAGAGAGCGACCGCAAGGGGGTTTATAAACCAGTGCGGTCGCCCCTCGGCTAGGGAGGTGGGACTAAACTTGCCGCACCGCACCTGCGCCAGCGCACCCCTTTAGTACCGGGTCGTGGCGAAGGGTCAAATGTGAAGCACAATAGTGCCGGTTGGAATTTCAGCCGGCACTAATGTGTACAGTAGTGCCGGTTCGTGGAGGCGATCAATAGCACCGGTTCGTGGCGAACCTTTAGTACCGGTTCATGCCACGAACCGGTATTAAAGAGGCTGTGTCAGCCTCCGGACAGGCTATGGCCCCACCATCACCATTTAGTGCCAGTTCGTACCACGAACCGGTACTAATGAGGTTGTGTCAGGTAAGGCTGGGGCCCCACGAGCACCTTTAGTACCGGTTCATGGATGAACCAGACGTAAGCTGTTTTTTAGTCCCACCTCGCGAAGTGAGAGGGACTAGGAGCGGTTTATAAGCCCTGAGTGCAGAGACGATGAAGAAGAGGCTCAATGCTCACGTTGCTTAGCTTCAAGCCTTCAGGAATACGGTAGACTGCACGGAGCTATGCGCAGTGCAGTTTACACTATTCCGAAAGGCTTGAAGCAAATTAACGAGCATTGCACCTCTTTTTTATTTTTAATAACTTATTACAACTCCGGACTTCTTCTGTTATGGCAAAAACTAATTGCACGTCGACATTTCTTTTTTTTAAGTTATAACTCCAGACTTTGACCATCAAGTTTTCAGAAAAGAAAAAATAGCAGAAAAGAAGAAAAACTATAGCCGAAAAGGAAAAGAAAAAAACTATATAAAAAAACTACTCAGAAATAAATAGAAGAAAATAAATATAGCAGAAAAAAAAAACTACTCAGAAATAAAAAGAAGAAAAAATAAAGCAGAAAAGAAAAAAAAATTATATTTGCTATTTTTCAATCGTTTACAAAATGACCGTGAAATTGAAAATCACTACAAAATGAACTCTGAAAATGTTGAATTTTGGCAAACTAGATGAAAAACTACTCACAAATAAATAGAAGAAAATAAATATAACAGAAAAGAAAAAACTATACAAAAAACTACGCAAAAATAAATAGAAGAAAATAAAGCAGAAAATAAAAAAACTATAAAAAAAATTGGGGCACTGCCCTGTGGGCCTGATAGGCCACAGGTGTGTAATTACAGGCCTTAAAGGCTGAGCAGACTCACAGGGCAACGCGCAGAGTTTAGGCCCACAAGCCTGCTATATAGAGGAGTTCGAAGTGGTAGCCGCGGCTGGGTTTATAAACCAGTGCGGCTGCCCTTCGCTCGGCTAGGTGGGACTAAACTTTGGGGTGGCAGCGCGAGGCCTTTAGTACCAGTTGGAGCCACCAACCGGTACTAAAGACCACCCTTTAGTACTGGTTGGTGGCTCCAACCGGTACTAAAGGCCTCGTCTTCCCGCCTCTTCGCCTGGCCAAAGTTGGCCTTTAGTACCGGTTGGTGGCTCCAACCGGTACTAAAGGCCTCTCCTATATATACAACACTTGCGAAAATTTCATTCTCCCTCTGTTTCTTCCTCCGTTTCCCCATTGAAGCACCGCCCACGCGCCGCGATCCATCGACGCTGTCACCGTCGCCGCCCCCGCCCCCGTCGCCGCCCCCGTCCCCGTCGCTGCCCTCGTCTCCGTCGCCGCCTCGGGCCCGTCCCC
>NC_041386.1:682626459-682632049 GCF_002162155.2 Triticum dicoccoides | reverse complement strand
CTCGCCATCGCTGTCGCCCCGCTGTGAGCTCTCCCCCTCTAACCCCTCTCCTTTGCCCCCGGCGGCCACCATGGGCGCCGCTCCTCCCCGAGCCCATACACACACACACACAAGCATGATGAACACACACACACACACACGTACATATGTATGAAGTAATGCATGTATATATTAGTATATACGTATTTTGTATGTTTAATTAGTTTAGATTATTTAGATTATTATTTTTTCACTATTATATATGTGTGGATGCATGTTAGATGGATATAATTAGTGTTTAATTAGTATGGAATTTTTTTATATAATGTTGTTTTTCAGTTTTTTAATGGATGTATAGAAGTTGTGTTTTCTGTTTTTAGTGTTAGATGCTTAATTAGTATGAAATAGTATATAGATTTTTGACATATGCAATGATAGCATAATTAGTGTTATATAGAAATGTTAGAAATTTTAGTTATCAAAATCCAATCATTAAAAAAATGTTACTTTTTGCGGGCATATAGTTAGTATTTGTTCTCGATGATGCCAGGCCCGCATCCTCGCCGTCGACCCGTCCGCGACGACATCCGGCTAGCCCATGTCCGGGACTGGGCTCCGCCGGGCTGGCACTGGGAGGTGCTGTCTGGAGGGGCGCGCCGCTTGATGAGGAACCCGACCCCGGGTCCCATCGTCGACCCTGATCTCGTTTGGTGGCGTTCGCGTGGGCCAGTTTCGGTGCGGAGGGACCCGGCCCTGCCGGAGGTGGTACGTCGCCGTCTCAGGGAGGAGGACGAGCACGTCCATCGCTACATGGTTGCGTTAGAAGGCGGCAGGTTCTCCAATACCTGGCAGTTTCTTTAGGGATCTCACTTCAGCTATGACCCTATGAGGGTTCCTTCTCTTTGGGTGTCCACCGCCCGCGCCGCGGGAACCGCGAGTGTCCTAGATTTTTCTGTAGTATTCAATCTTTAATTAGCTACCTAGCCAGTGATGTACTATTCAATATTATATATTATTTGAGACGATGTATTCGAGATTATATCTATTATTCTAGACGATGTATTCGAGATTATATCTATTATTCGAGACGATGTAATTTGAATACTAAATTGTTTTATATTTCTTTTGGATTAGTTAAATAAAAGCTATGGCAGACAATACCGATAGAGAGGGAGAACAGACCATGTTCGATATGATACGCGGGCCAGATGATGATCAGAATGAAGAAGAAGATTATGACGGCTCCGAATTTCTAAACAACACCGGAGAGGGTGATATGATATTCGATCGCGACGACCGAATTGATGAAGTCATGAACTACGATTATGACGATGACGAAGAACATGTTGATCCTGAAACAACAAAGACCGGCGAGGTATATTTATATAAGCAGGCATCTGGTGATCATCACATGTTTTAAATGACTTGAAGATATATTAACGAATCGATCTTTGTTCTTTCAGCCATCCGGATTGAGCAAATCTTCAGGCAAAAGGACGAAACGAGGCTCGAACAAAAAGTTGAAGGAGGGCGTAAAGTACAATATCGAGGCAGTCAGACCTAATGGCGAACCATTAGCGCCTAAGAAGATTGCAGACAAGTTCGTTCATCAGTGCGGAGTTCTTGTGAAGGACCAACTCCCGATCAAACTTCAAGAATGGAGAGAGCCAGCAAAGCCACGTCCAGATGTTACTTTTGTCGACAAGAATCAAAAAGATCTGCTTTGGGATACTCTCATGGAACATTTCACCCTACCAGATCATTTCACAAAAGCAAATGTGCAGAAAGTCAAGGACGCTGCTCTTAGGAAGATGGTGGTCGCATTCAAGAACCACAAGAATCGTGAATGGGACAAGTACGTCAAGGGAGGAAGGAAGACTCCAGTATTCGAGGGAACACTAGAGAACCAACGTGCTCATTGGGACGATTTCATGAAATTCAAGGATTCGGAATTAGCTAAGGAACGGTCGAGAATAAACAAGAAGAATGCCGAAAAAAGGATAAGTTCCATAAGCTGGGGCTTGGTGGCTATGCGGTGGCAATGCCTAAGTGGGATAAGTCTGAGAAAGAGATGGAGGATGCAGGTGTCACACCGGTTACTAAGAGCTAGCCCCCCAGATGCAGGACTTGGTTCTATGCGCATGGGGGGGAGTTGGACCCGAAGACAGGCAATGTTTCGACGAAGGCAAGTCTGAAGGGAGCCGACGATGCGATACTTGTTGCAATAGAAGAGGCACGATCGGGGGTGTTCTAGCCCAACAGAGAGAACGACGAGCTTACGCGTGCCCTGGGAAATCCTGAACACCCGAGGAGAACACGAGGCAAGGGCGCTATTCCGTGGTATGAGGGGTTTTCAGACTGGAACACCGACTACAGAACCCGTGCGAGAAAGAAGATTGCGGAGGAGAAGGAGAGGAAGATGGAGGAGGAGCAGAGGAAGCGGGACTATGAACGCCTTCAAGGCCTAGAAGCAAGTCAAGCGGAATTGGCAGTCAAATTCCAGCGGCAGCAGGACCAGATCGACTCACTTACCCAGCAAAGGGGGTCTCAACAGCTGCAGCAGCTAGCGGATGATCCAGCATTGGATAGCACCGCCCCATCCATGCCGAGAAGCAGCGTGGGTTCCGCCCCGGACGATGCAATGCTGGGTAGATACCCCGTGGATGACATCACGGAGAACACTAACTGCGAGCTAAACGTCAAAATAACGAACATATCCATGAAGGTGGCGGACGCCGTTGCTTTTACAAATCCCCCCGAGGCAACCTTCCATTGCAACCCGATTCCAGCGGGCTATGCTCGTGTCTTGGTTGATGAGGTGGTGGACCCACCATATTCGGAGCTACAGCTTGACATTCCTGGAGGTGACGACGAGCGCTTTCTCGGAGAGGCCAAACATCGTATCATCCTATGGAAAAAGGATTGCATCATCTTTCGAAGGCCACCGGCACCGCGTCAGCCGACTCTTCGTCGAAGTCCGCCACCGAGTCAGCAGACTCCCGCTCCTGCAAGTCCACCAAGTCCGGCAAAGTGTCAGGCCACTCCTCCTCCTCCAAGTCCGCCACAGCGTCAGACGTCCACTCCTCCTCCAAGTCCGGCACAACCTCAGGCCACTCCTCCAAGTCCGGCACAGCTTCAGGCCACTCCTCCTCGTCCAACTCAGCCCCGTCAGCCGTCTCCGCCGCCTCAGCAATCGCAGAAGAGACACCCCGCAGCTATGGTGCGTAGCGATACGAGTCGAGGTAGTACAGGAAGTACAGGTGGAGGCAAGCGATATAAATATGGTCCGAGCCTCATGCCTCTTCTGTAGAGGCCTTATGACAAGTCCGAGGAGGAAAACGCAACCATATCGAAGGCCGAGGTGGAAGCCCATTTTGCACCGAAACCGCCACCGCCGCCAAGGGAGAAAGTGCCCGAGGAAACGATTGACCACTTCATTCATATGGCTCAACCACCAGCTCCCAAGCCTGTTGACACAGACCATGAGCGCCACATCACGGAGTTAAATTGAGCACGTCTACGTAAGGAGGCGAGCTCGGGATCGAGCAAACAACAAGCAGCTGTCAAAAAATGCGGGAAAACCATTCCCCAGCTGGGAGAATAGGCGGCGCAATCGATCCCCTCCCTTGTTGTGCCAACAACACGTGACAGTACACGCGCCCAATATTATTGTGGGCAAACAGTTTACGTTCCCGAGGTGTGCAATGTGGTAATAACCAAGGACCATATAATGCAGGCTGAAGTTCTCAACATCACTGTTGGACAACTCCTCGAGATCGAGCCCATGCCTGTTCTTAGAGAGGATGAAATAAAACGGAAATATGTACGGGGCCAACCTTTGGTCGAGCCAGACAAGGTCAAGAACCTCCCAACAAGAATGTATGAATTGCATCAATGGTACATGAACATTACCAAGATTTCAGATCGATTGTCCCTCATGGTGAATGTCAAGGAGGAGCATTACTTCCATGAGAAAGCTCTATCCGTTGAGTATTCTGAACTGTTTCAGTTATACAATCAAGACGCACTCGACAAATCTATCGTCAGTTGCTATTGTCTATAAGTGATTTCTTTCTGTAATTTAAGTCTCAAGCTAGCTGTAGTGATCCTTTTGATCAATCATTACCTATAATTATCCTCACTATATTCTTTTCTGTGGTATTATGCAGGATGAAGATGTATGAAATGAGAAAAGGTGGACGCTTTGGCATTGGGTTCATTGACCCAAACACCGTTAATGAATACACATGGCGGATAAATCCACATCATCAAAAGGACGTAGAGGACAACATGCTAGAGTTCTTGAAGCGCCTCAAATACAATGAAGATATACTACTTCCTTACAACTTCCAGTGAGTCACACTGTCTTGTACTACAAATTCTCTGTTTTTGCCTACTAGCTAGCTACATGTTTTTGCTTACATATGCCCGCTTAATTAAGACATGCAAACGTGTGTGCATGCAGATTTCACTGGGTCTTGTGTATCATTAAAGTTGACGCCAGAACAATTGAAATACTGGACTCACTACTCAAAGTTAAAACTGACTATAACATCTTGTTTGGGATAGTCAACAGGTAATTTCAATCATTATTAACTATATATCTCGGCCTATTTAGTTCGTCATTTCATGATATGAACTATTTCATAATCCCTTTATTCATTTTCTTTGTCGGCGGGCAGGGCTTGGGCAAGGTTCATCAGCGTCACGGATGGCGAATGAAAAAAAAAGCTTCAATGGTTTCGACCCAAGGTAAGTAATTAAGTAGTACTAGCCAGCTAGCTAGATGCCATCTCGTTAATTATCATGCTTGATTAATTATTATCTGATCAAATTCCATTCTCGTAAAGGCCCTGAAGCAGGCGCAGGGGACTGATCTGTGTGCATTCTGCGTTTGCTAGAACATTCGCATGATGGCATCCGAAAGGACCAGATCTCAAAGACAAGAATGGGTACGCTTGTCAGAACACTGTTCACAATTTTTACACCATTATTGATATCTAGTCACACAACTAATACACATGCATATTGATCTCCTTCTTAATAGTTCAGAGAGGTGCGGGAGAAGCTCCTAGAAACGGAGCACGTATAAGCACTTCAAGAGGAAATAGCGGGATTTTTGCTCGACCAGGTCATAAATCCGAAGGGAGAATACTATTACCCGCTACCGCCCCCATGAAAACCACTTCCAATTGTCATCGTGCTCTGAAGGCACCAATTAGGCTAATGCCACTGGCTCCGAAGGCAACATGCATATGTAGGAGAAATTGTATATAGCTATACATGTGTGTATGTGTGAATTAATTAATATGGTGGTTTGTGAGACATTGATGATATATATATGCATGATTGGTTCTACTGGAAATTCTATATATATATATATATGTGTGTGTGTGTGTGTGTGTGTGTGTGTGTGTGTGTGTGTGTGTGTGTGCATAACGTGTACAATGTGTAGTATCGTAAAATACCAGCAAACGAAAAAGAATTAAAATGGAAACACAAAATTAAATGAAAAAGACATCATAAAACTAAAAAACCCCCAAACCTTATAGTACCGGTTGGTATTACCAACCGGTACTAAAGGGCTCCAGGCCCCCGGAGCTGGCTCGTG
>NC_041386.1:682621908-682622791 GCF_002162155.2 Triticum dicoccoides | reverse complement strand
GGTCTGGCTGATTCGGTGGAGGTGGAGGGAGCGGGAGGCAGAGGAAGTGGGTGTGGTGGGGTGGGGAAGAGATCGGTCGAGGAGTGGGGTAGGACGTGGGGGTGAGGTGGGGATCGACCGAACGGCCGGTGGGGTGGGGGTGGGTGAGATGTGCGTCTAAGATCCTGCCACCTCATCGAACCGAGAGATTGATCCGCGAGGTGTGTTTCTTGTTTTGCCGTCATCCGTTTTTTTTACAGACGGCAAAATATCTTTGCCGTCATCACTTCTTTTTACAGACGGCAAACTATGTCTTTGTCGTCATCAGTTTTTTTACAGACGGCAAACTATGTCTTTGCCGTCATCAGTTTTTTTACAGACGGCAAAGTATGCTCTTTGCCATCTGTATTTTTTTCACAGACGGCAAAGTTTGTTTTGCCGTCTGTAAATTTTTAGCAGACGGCAAAGTGAACTGTTTGCCGTCTGTATTTCTTTGCCATCTGCAGTTGACGGCAAAATTGGTCTTTGCCATCAGGCCCGACCAAAACTTGACGGCAAAGACAGCCACATACGGCAAATTATCTGATTCCTGTAGTGGGAGGGGGGAAACTGACGCGTCGGGTCTACACGGAGTGGATGTAGGTGTGGATTTGACCCGGATGTTGCTCCCCGGTGTCCCTCTATGCCGACCTGACACAACCGGGTGGAGAGGTCCATTGGTCAAAGCCCGTCCGTGGAAAGTCAAAGGGCTAGATCTCGTGGTCAACCGCTCCAGCCTCCAGGGTTAGGCAGGACGGGGGCCCTGGGGGTAGCAATACCACTGGAGCGTCGTACCGGGCCCTCATACATGCGGGGTGGTGTTGTGGCATGTCCGAAGAGGCGGCACGCGTCTCCCATGCATGGC
>NC_041386.1:682619460-682620704 GCF_002162155.2 Triticum dicoccoides | reverse complement strand
GCACCTGGAGGGGCGGGGGAGGAACTGCCGCGTCGGGTCTACACGGAGTGGATGTAGCTGTGGGTTTGGCGCGGATGTTGCTCCCCGGTGTCCCTCTGGGCCGACCTGACACAACCGGGTGGAGAGGTCCACTGGTCAAAGCCCGTCCGTAGGAAGTCAAAGGGCTAGATCTCGTGGTCTACCGCTCCAGGGTTAGGCGGGACGGGGCCCCTGCGGGGTAGCAATGCTACCGGAGCGTCGTACCGGGCCCTCATACATGCGGGCTGGTGTTGTGGCATGTCCGAAGAGGCGGCACGCGTCTCCGGTGCGTGGCCCCCCTCACGGACGGCGCCGCCGCCGGCACCTGGACACTACAGGAATCAGACAGTTTGCCGTCAGGCAAGTACAGACGGCAAAGGCTGAAATACAGATGTCAAAGACTTTGCCGTCACCTGGCTGACGGCAAAATGTGACGGCAAAGGCAAAGTCGGCAAAGAGTACTTTGCCGTGAGCTTTTTATCGGGCAGACGGTAAAATCTTCGCCGTCACCAATCTCTAACAGACGGCAAAGAAGCAGGTTTGCGGTCAGTCAATACACAATATTTGCCGTCATCCGACCAAATTTACAGACGGCATTTCTTTTTATAATTAAAAAAAATCGTAAGACACGTCAACATCAAAACATTTTCCATAACATTCTTTATAGATCGATTTGCACAACAAATCATACATACAGATCCACCCTTGAATATCACAAAATCCTAGTTTGTTCAATCATACATACAGATTTATACTTGCTTGCTTTCTCAAGAACATCGTACAAAGTTGGTACTACCTATTCACACTGTTTGAACTACCAAGATTGGTGTCAGAGATCTTCCGAGAAGATAAGATCAGAGGATGAAGATTAACGCCAAGAATTACATAGTCTAGAAGAAACGCCCTGGAATCAGCCTTGCTCCCTGCAAGAGCCTGTGGGGCGAGCGGTGGCGGCGGCCACTGGCGGCGAGCACGCGGCTCCTCGACGGGGTTCGCACAGGGCTTGCAGTAGCGGACGGATCCGGCAGCCGTCATTGGAGTTGACCGGCAGCAACCTATGCAAAGAACAGAGAGACAGATGGAGATCTAGGTGAGGCGCATGAGGAAGAAAAGAAGAACGGGAAGGTAGAATAGAGGGGCAGGGACGCGCGCTAGGTGGTGGCCGGCGAGGTGGTGGCTCAGGCGATGACGAGCTCTGGATCTGGAGCTCCTCTCCAGATCGAGGA
>NC_041386.1:682606941-682618160 GCF_002162155.2 Triticum dicoccoides | reverse complement strand
CTGGAGGGGGGAAACTGCCGCGTCGGGTCTACACAGAGTGGATGTAGCTGTGGGTTTGGCCCGGATGTTGCTCCCCGGTGTCCCTCTGGGCCGACCTGACACAACCGGGTGGAGAGGTCCACTGGTCAAAGCCCGTCTGTGGGAAGTCAAAGGGCTAGATCTCGTGGTCAACCGCTCCAGGGTTAAGCAGGACGGGGGACCTGGTGGGGTAGCAATGCCACCGGAGAGTCGCACCGGCCCCTCATACATGCGGGGTGGTGTTGTGGCATGTCCCAAAAAGGCAGCACGCGTCTCCGGGGTGTGGCTCCCCTCACGAACGGCAATGACACGGTAGTAGACGTTCTGCGGTAACGGTGCGGCGTGAAGGGGGGAAATGGTAGTAGACGGATCGTGCACTCGCATAGTTACCGGATCAGGCAGTCGGTAACTGTACCCCTCAGTCAGTTGCTCTCCTATGTATCACCTTTCGCGAGACCATAGAAAATATTTGTATCATAAAGAAATGTTGCCCCCCTCAATTTATTTCGAAATATTTTAACTCAATGTACATTTTTTGTTAGTACAATTTAACAAATATTTATATCATAAAGAAATGTTGTTGACCATAAAAAAATTCGGTTCAGAAAAAAATATACGTGATATTTTAGAAAATTGTTGTACAATAAAAAAAGGATCATGTAATTAAAAATAATGTTTCAAACCATTAAAGAAAATGTATGGTATATTTTAAATAATGTTCATGCATGTCAAAAATATGTATACCATGTATCATTTTTAATATAATTATATACCACTAGTCGTCAACCCGTGCATTCGCACGGGGCTAGCCTACAAAACCGATTTCTAATTAGAATTTTATGTCCCCAATCAATTCAGATTCATCAGGTGCCTTTCTTGGACCGTGCATGGTTCATTATTTCACACTTCTTTGATAAATTATGCTAACAATGGTGAAAAATATAATTTGCTGGTAATGTTACAAATTCTACAAAAAATAGCATTTAAAAATTGAATGTAAAAATGTCATTCCTGTTAAATAATACACCACATTATTGGAAAAAAGATCTTATCTCTATTTCTTCAGTCTCCAACACTAAGCAATTTTTGCTGCATATGGCAACAGTAAAATTTTGTAAATTCCAATTATGCTAACCATTTTTGCTGCTCCAACACTATTGAAGTTGTCGGTATAGATCACTTGTCTCTAGTTTGTAGTGTTCATGTAATAAACTGTGTGATAACATCTTCACCAGTTTGTTCAGTCTAATGTTCTCTGGCCTTATATTTTTGCTGCATATGGCAACAGTAAAAGTCATCAGCAACTATAGGTTATACCCACCAGTTGTGTATTGGGACACCCGATAGACAACCCAATGTCTAAAATTTTGTAAATTCCATGATTTGCATGTGTTCCGTTGACCTGTCCTACATAAATAGCTAATACGACGATGTCTTATTATAGCTGAAGCTTTGTTAATATATTACCAAAGTTGTAAATCATGTTGAAAATTACCATGTACAGATTTTTCACCATTTGAATAACCATTGATGATAATCTGAAACTTTAGTCATGAGCAAAATATTTAGTATTCTTTCACTATTTCCAAGAATGAAAGTAATTGCCAACAAAATATAAATATTCACAATCATGGTTGCAATCATTCTAGGATCTGTGGCATAAACTCGTCTACTGTGTGCTTTTTACAACACCATATCATGTTGTCCTGTATTCTTGCGACAGCCATGCATCGGTTTGAGAATATTTATTTCTTGGCAAGCCGTGCTCATAAATACCTTGTACAGGTTTCCCCCATGTTATTTTTTCTCAAAACCATGTGCGACGGTATCCTACAAAAATCATGGTGAAGTTAGACTATCTATTTGTCCAATATGAAAACTTCTAATAGTTTACTAATGATGAGAAAAGGTGTTCATGTTTTCTATAACAAAATTATCGCACATTAATAAGAGATAAAAGAACGCATAACTTCAACTATATATTCTATTTCATTGGTATCTAGTATCCATCTGGTCAAAAAAATTCCAGGACAAATATTTGTCAAAATGTAACGTTCCCCAGATCAAATCTATTCTTGGCAATTGGACACTCTCTTCTAGACTCTGAACCATCACTTGATGCAGCTCGACCATGACAGAGGCGCACATCAGGATGGTTGAAACAAACTGCTTCTATGCCTTTTCGTGTTACTTTTTCTCCATGTGTACGTCAAGGTTAGGTTATGATCTTGGTTACAAATTGATTGTATAGGTTAGTAATCGTAGAAGAATACTAATAAGAATTCTATATTCAAATCTTCGATGTGAGAAGAATGAATCTGAGAAGAAGAAATAACCTCTGGTATGTCGAATAGCTGAAAATCAGACACAATTCTGAAGGCTAACATATCATGTGCTTTTACCACTTTTCATATTCCATTTTTCTTCAATGTTAGATGTTATATCATGCAAACAGTTGGTGTCAGACGTCCTAGCGTGCAAACAGTTGGTATTAGATTTTATATCATGCATATTCCATGTTGTATCATCATGGCCACAAAGATATTACATGGATTCCACTTCCATGTGGTCAAAGATCAATACAAATACTGTATATGATAGCACCAATCAATACCAATCTATTGGTGTCAGACATCCTAGCGTGCTAATCACGTTTCATCCCTATACCCATATAGGCATGCATCAATGATGTGCATGATGTTTATGCTATAGAGATGGATGTGAGCCCATCGTTGGCAATTGAAGCTTCTTGACACCACATATTTCCGTGCTGTAGACAATGAAGCTACTCCTGCTTGAAGACCCAGCAAGCGCTATAGCCAAAGAGAGACTAAGATCTGGCAACTCACACGGACAGAACATTAAGGCATCAGCTTTTTGAGATGAGATAATAGATAGGGGATTATTTACTACTACTGGTAGGGAACAAATTTTATAATTTATAGGACAGATTGTGATAATGTATGCTATAAATTGTACTATTATATTTTTATAAATTTATATAGTGTACCCTCCATGGAGCAACCGACACATGCTTCGGTTCATGCTTATATTTACACCTGCATCTGTGCATTGCACAATCTAAATTACTATGTACATTGTGAATATCATATGTATATAAGAGAAGATTGCATACCTCAACATGTATCTATGAAGCTCATGATTTTCTTGGTCTATTCAATGGGACGGAAGCAGTCGTGCCTTGCGGAACAACGCGTCTCCATGTATATAAGAGAAGTTTTTTTCCTCCAATGAGAGAATAGCATAGGCTGCACTTGGAGTTGTTTTTTGGATTTTTCTTGGGACTGCATCATAGGCTGCTTCTGTCCATCGCTCATGTGCATGATGCAGAAGCAAAAAAGCATGCACGTAGGTCTGCTAATCTGGAGTTGGACGCCATAACATGCTGTGCTCTCATAACGCTAAAAAAACATGCTCTGCTCTGCAACCATTGCGGAGAATCTTCTCATGGAGTGCCATGCAGCGGCATACATGGTATATTCTCATCAAGCTGACCTTACCAAATCCTTCTTCTATGTGGCAATGGCCTGCCCGTAAGGCACTGTTATGTGGGTGGATTTAATCGACTGTCTGATGTGTCTGTGTGTGCTTGATTGGCTAGGCTCCGAGCCTCAATTTGATATGTCATTGCTACTACTGCGTTGAGACACACAAATCCTACAATGAGGATAGGCCATGAGGATGCAGAGGCCATCAGTACTCCTCCTTCAGCTGAATCAACACAGATCAATTGGAGGCTTAGGTAGCGGGATTGTAGATAGATCGAAGCTTCGATGTTCTCTTTCAACTTTGTGGCTGGCTTTGAAGTTAGTGAACATAAATAATCAAAAACACCAATTTCTTAAGCAGGAATTGTAATGTAATTAAGGGTTCATCTTACCTGAACCTGTTGGCGCATGTTCCGAGCAACCCTATCGACTCGGCAAGAACTCTGGGCGGGGTTGAACCTAATTTGATGAAAGCTCGAATGTCTGGTTTTCTCGCCTTGCACTGTTGCTTTCATATAGATCTAAACCTGATTATCAAAGATCATTAAACGCAATCTTGTCTACCCAAACCGGTTGATCGAAACAGCAGCTGCCTGTTGTGGTACAACAAAGCAGTCTAATAAGAATAGTAAATTGATGTATAATAAGAATAGTAGAGGCAGCCATGGTGTGATCCTTTAATTGCAGTTATACATTGTAGAGGCAACCTTTCATTTATGAATAATAAGAATAGTAGATTCAGATTTTGTACTTTTGGAGGGTAGCATATCAATCATGTAAAGAGATGGGATGAACTCACGGAACATACTGGTCTCAACTGGCTGGACACACACCTACAGCAATAGCAAGCAGTTGGATTGATGTTGAACGCGGGCTGCAAACGAATACAACACACGCACGTGAGAGAATTCAGCGAGTTGTTGGGATCGAACAAAACCAATCTGGAGCTGGCCATGATGACGACGCTGCTGAAGACCTTGGTAGAAATCCACAAACATGTAGCTAGCAGGTGGAGATCGAGGGGACATCCCTTGCGTGTATGTCGAGGTGGCTAGTCGTTGCCGGGGCTTCCGATCCAATCGGGGGAGATATTTTTTGTAATAAACTGGACATTGCTGAATGCTGATAGAACTTTGATGTTAGGGATGCCATGGATGGCAGATCCAGTAGTGGGAGACTTCGATAAGTATGTCTGATGCTGCAACTTTGTGGGATGCAAGGGCAGAAGAGGTGCAGGAGGATTGGGGAAGATGCATCTTCAAGAACACATAACTTCAACTATATATTCTATTTCATTGGTATCTATTATCCATCTGGTCAGAAAAATTCCAGGACAAATATTTGTCAAAATGTAACGTTCCCCAGATCAAATCTATTCTTGGCAATTGGACACTCTCTTCTAGACTCTGAACCATCACTTGATGCACCTCGACCATGACAGAGGCGCACATCAGGATGGTTGAAACAAACTGCTTCTATGCCTTTTCGTGTTACTTTTTCTCCATGTGTACGTCAAGGTTAGGTTATGATCTTGGTTACAAATTGATAGTATAGGTTAGTAATCGTAGAAGAATACTAATAAGAATTCTATATTCAAATCTTCGATGTGAGAAGAATGAATCTGAGAAGAAGAAATAACCTCTGGTAGGTCGAATAGCTGAAAATCAGACACAATTCTGAAGGCTAACATATCATGTGCTTTTACTACTTTTCATATTCCATTTTTCTTCAATGTTAGATGTTATATCATGCAAACAGTTGGTGTCAGACGCCCTAGCGTGCAAACAGTTGGTGTTAGATTTTATATCATGCATATTCCATGTTGTATCATCATGGCCACAAAGATATTACATGGATTCCACTTCCATGTGGTCAAAGATCAATACAAATACTGTATATGATAGCACCAATCAATACCAATCTATTGGTGTCAGACATCCTAGCGTGCTAATCACGTTTCATCCCTATACCCATATAGGCATGCATCAATGATGTGCATGATTTTTATGCTATAGAGATGGATGTGAGCCCATCGTTGGCAATTGAAGCTTCTTGACACCACATATTTCCATGCTGTAGACAATGAAGCTACTCCTGCTTGAAGACCCAGCAAGCGCTATAGCCAAAGAGAGACTAAGATCTGGCAACTCACACGGACAGAACATTAAGGCATCAGCTTTTTGAGATGAGATAATAGATAGGGGATTATTTACTACTACTGGTAGGGAACAAATTTTATAATTTATAGGACAGATTGTGATAATGTATGCTATAAATTGTACTATTATATTTTTATAAATTTATATAGTGTACCCTCCATGGAGCAACCGACACATGCTTCGGTTCATGCTTATATTTACACCTGCATCTGTGCATTGCACAATCTAAATTACTATGTACATTGTGAATATCATATGTATATAAGAGAAGATTGCATACCTCAACATGTATCTATGAAGCTCATGATTTTCTTGGTCTATTCAATGGGACGGAAGCAGTCGTGCCTTGCGGAACAACGCGTCTCCATGTATATAAGAGAAGTTTTTTTCCTCCAATGAGAGAATAGCATAGGCTGCACTTGGAGTTGTTTTTTGGATTTTTCTTGGGACTGCATCATAGGCTGCTTCTGTCCATCGCTCATGTGCATGATGCAGAAGCAAAAAAGCATGCACGTAGGTCTGCTAATCTGGAGTTGGACGCCATAACATGCTGTGCTCTCATAACGCTAAAAAAACATGCTCTGCTCTGCAACCATTGCGGAGAATCTTCTCATGGAGTGCCATGCAGCGGCATACATGGTATATTCTCATCAAGCTGACCTTACCAAATCCTTCTTCTATGTGGCAATGGCCTGCCCGTAAGGCACTGTTATGTGGGTGGATTTAATCGACTGTCTGATGTGTCTGTGTGTGCTTGATTGGCTAGGCTCCGAGCCTCAATTTGATATGTCATTGCTACTACTGCGTTGAGACACACAAATCCTACAATGAGGATAGGCCATGAGGATGCAGAGGCCATCAGTACTCCTCCTTCAGCCGAATCAACACAGATCAATTGGAGGCTTAGGTAGCGGGATTGTAGATAGATCGAAGCTTCGATGTTCTCTTTCAACTTTGTGGCTGGCTTTGAAGTTAGTGAACATAAATAATCAAAAACACCAATTTCTTAAGCAGGAATTGTAATGTAATTAAGGGTTCATCTTACCTGAACCTGTTGGCGCATGTTCCGAGCAACCCTATCGACTCGGCAAGAACTCTGGGCGGGGTTGAACCTAATTTGATGAAAGCTCGAATGTCTGGTTTTCTCGCCTTGCACTGTTGCTTTCATATAGATCTAAACCTGATTATCAAAGATCATTAAACGCAATCTTGTCTACCCAAACCGGTTGATCGAAACAGCAGCTGCCTGTTGTGGTACAACAAAGCAGTCTAATAAGAATAGTAAATTGATGTATATAAGAATAGTAGAGGCAGCCATGGTGTGATCCTTTAATTGCAGTTATACATTGTAGAGGCAGCCTTTCATTGATGCATAATAAGAATAGTAGATTCAGATTTTGTACTTTTGGAGGGTAGCATATCAATCATGTAAAGAGATGGGATGAACTCACGGAACATACTGGTCTCAACTGGCTGGACACACACCTACAACAATAGCAAGCAGTTGGATTGATGTTGAACGCGGGCTGCAAACGAATACAACACACGCACGTGAGAGAATTCAGCGAGTTGTTGGGATCGAACAAAACCAATCTGGAGCTGGCCATGACGACGACGCTGCTGAAGACCTTGGTAGAAATCCACAAACATGTAGCTAGCAGGTGGAGATCGAGGGGACATCCCTTGCGTGTATGTCGAGGTGGCTAGTCGTTGCCGGGGCTTCCGATCCAATCGGGGGAGATATTTTTTGTAATAAACTGGACATTGCTGAATGCTGATAGAACTTTGATGTTAGGGATGCCATGGATGGCAGATCCAGTAGTGGGAGACTTCGATAAGTATGTCTGATGCTGCAACTTTGTGGGATGCAAGGGCAGAAGAGGTGCAGGAGGATTGGGGAAGATGCATCTTCAAGAACACATAACTTCAACTATATATTCTATTTCATTGGTATCTAGTATCCATCTGGTCAGAAAAATTCCAGGACAAATATTTATCAAAATGTAACGTTCCCCAGATCAAATCTATTCTTGGCAATTGGACACTCTCTTCTAGACTCTGAACCATCACTTGATGCACCTCGACCATGACAGAGGCGCACATCAGGATGGTTGAAACAAACTGCTTCTATGCCTTTTCGTGTTACTTTTTCTCCATGTGTACGTCAAGGTTAGGTTATGATCTTGGTTACAAATTGATAGTATAGGTTAGTAATCATAGAAGAATACTAATAAGAATTCTATATTCAAATCTTCGATGTGAGAAGAATGAATCTGAGAAGAAGAAATAACCTCTGGTAGGTCGAATAGCTGAAAATCAGACACAATTCTGAAGGCTAACATATCATGTGCTTTTACTACTTTTCATATTCCATTTTTCTTCAATGTTAGATGTTATATCATGCAAACAGTTGGTGTCAGACGCCCTAGCGTGCAAACAGTTGGTGTTAGATTTTATATCATGCATATTCCATGTTGTATCATCATGGCCACAAAGATATTACATGGATTCCACTTCCATGTGGTCAAAGATCAATACAAATACTGTATATGATAGCACCAATCAATACCAATCTATTGGTGTCAGACATCCTAGCGTGCTAATCACGTTTCATCCCTATACCCATATAGGCATGCATCAATGATGTGCATGATTTTTATGCTATAGAGATGGATGTGAGCCCATCGTTGGCAATTGAAGCTTCTTGACACCACATATTTCCGTGCTGTAGACAATGAAGCTACTCCTGCTTGAAGACCCAGCAAGCGCTATAGCCAAAGAGAGACTAAGATCTGGCAACTCACACGGACAGAGCATTAAGGCATCAGCTTTTTGAGATGAGATAATAGATAGGGGATTATTTACTACTACTGGTAGGGAACAAAATTTATAATTTATAGGACAGATTGTGATAATGTATGCTATAAATTGTACTATTATATTTTTATAAATTTATATAGTGTACCCTCCATGGAGCAACCGACACATGCTTCGGTTCATGCTTATATTTACACCTGCATCTGTGCATTGCACAATCTAAATTACTATGTACATTGTGAATATCATATGTATATAAGAGAAGATTGCATACCTCAACATGTATCTATGAAGCTCATGATTTTCTTGGTCTATTCAATGGGACGGAAGCAGTCGTGCCTTGCGGAACAACGCGTCTCCATGTATATAAGAGAAGTTTTTTTCCTCCAATGAGAGAATAGCATAGGCTGCACTTGGAGTTGTTTTTTGGATTTTTCTTGGGACTGCATCATAGGCTGCTTCTGTCCATCGCTCATGTGCATGATGCAGAAGCAAAAAAGCATGCACGTAGGTCTGCTAATCTGGAGTTGGACGCCATAACATGCTGTGCTCTCATAACGCTAAAAAAACATGCTCTGCTCTGCAACCATTGCGGAGAATCTTCTCATGGAGTGCCATGCAGCGGCATACATGGTATATTCTCATCAAGCTGACCTTACCAAATCCTTCTTCTATGTGGCAATGGCCTGCCCGTAAGGCACTGTTATGTGGGTGGATTTAATCGACTGTCTGATGTGTCTGTGTGTGCTTGATTGGCTAGGCTCCGAGCCTCAATTTGATATGTCATTGCTACTACTGCGTTGAGACACACAAATCCTACAATGAGGATAGGCCATGAGGATGCAGAGGCCATCAGTACTCCTCCTTCAGCCGAATCAACACAGATCAATTGGAGGCTTAGGTAGCGGGATTGTAGATAGATCGAAGCTTCGATGTTCTCTTTCAACTTTGTGGCTGGCTTTGAAGTTAGTGAACATAAATAATCAAAAACACCAATTTCTTAAGCAGGAATTGTAATGTAATTAAGGGTTCATCTTACCTGAACCTGTTGGCGCATGTTCCGAGCAACCCTATCGACTCGGCAAGAACTCTGGGCGGGGTTGAACCTAATTTGATGAAAGCTCGAATGTCTGGTTTTCTCGCCTTGCACTGTTGCTTTCATATAGATCTAAACCTGATTATCAAAGATCATTAAACGCAATCTTGTCTACCCAAACCGGTTGATCGAAACAGCAGCTGCCTGTTGTGGTACAACAAAGCAGTCTAATAAGAATAGTAAATTGATGTATATAAGAATAGTAGAGGCAGCCATGGTGTGATCCTTTAATTGCAGTTATACATTGTAGAGGCAGCCTTTCATTGATGCATAATAAGAATAGTAGATTCAGATTTTGTACTTTTGGAGGGTAGCATATCAATCATGTAAAGAGATGGGATGAACTCACGGAACATACTGGTCTCAACTGGCTGGACACACACCTACAGCAATAGCAAGCAGTTGGATTGATGTTGAACGCGGGCTGCAAACGAATACAACACACGCACGTGAGAGAATTCAGCGAGTTGTTGGGATCGAACAAAACCAATCTGGAGCTGGCCATGACGACGACGCTGCTGAAGACCTTGGTAGAAATCCACAAACATGTAGCTAGCAGGTGGAGATCGAGGGGACATCCCTTGCGTGTATGTCGAGGTGGCTAGTCATTGCCGGGGCTTCCGATCCAATCGGGGGAGATATTTTTTGTAATAAACTGGACATTGCTGAATGCTGATAGAACTTTGATGTTAGGGATGCCATGGATGGCAGATCCAGTAGTGGGAGACTTCGATAAGTATGTCTGATGCTGCAACTTTGTGGGATGCAAGGGCAGAAGAGGTGCAGGAGGATTGGGGAAGATGCATCTTCAAGAACACATAACTTCAACTATATATTCTATTTCATTGGTATCTAGTATCCATCTGGTCAGAAAAATTCCAGGACAAATATTTGTCAAAATGTAACGTTCCCCAGATCAAATCTATTCTTGGCAATTGGACACTCTCTTCTAGACTCTTAACCATCACTTGATGCACCTCGACCATGACAGAGGCGCACATCAGGATGGTTGAAACAAACTGCTTCTATGCCTTTTCGTGTTACTTTTTCTCCATGTGTACGTCAAGGTTAGGTTATGATCTTGGTTACAAATTGATAGTATAGGTTAGTAATCGTAGAAGAATACTAATAAGAATTCTATATTCAAATCTTCGATGTGAGAAGAATGAATCTGAGAAGAAGAAATAACCTCTGGTAGGTCGAATAGCTGAAAATCAGACACAATTCTGAAGGCTAACATATCATGTGCTTTTACTACTTTTCATATTCCATTTTTCTTCAATGTTAGATGTTATATCATGCAAACAGTTGGTGTCAGACGCCCTAGCGTGCAAACAGTTGGTGTTAGATTTTATATCATGCATATTCCATGTTGTATCATCATGGCCACAAAGATATTACATGGATTCCACTTCCATGTGGTCAAAGATCAATACAAATACTGTATATGATAGCACCAATCAATACCAATCTATTGGTGTCAGACATCCTAGCGTGCTAATCACGTTTCATCCCTATACCCATATAGGCATGCATCAATGATGTGCATGATTTTTATGCTATAGAGATGGATGTGAGCCCATCGTTGGCAATTGAAGCTTCTTGACACCACATATTTCC
>NC_041386.1:682592728-682605776 GCF_002162155.2 Triticum dicoccoides | reverse complement strand
CCAATTTCTTAAGCAGGAATTGTAATGTAATTAAGGGTTCATCTTACCTGAACCTGTTGGCGCATGTTCCGAGCAACCCTATCGACTCGGCAAGAACTCTGGGCGGGGTTGAACCTAATTTGATGAAAGCTCGAATGTCTGGTTTTCTCGCCTCGCACTGTTGCTTTCATATAGATCTAAACCTGATTATCAAAGATCATTAAACGCAATCTTGTCTACCCAAACCGGTTGATCGAAACAGCAGCTGCCTGTTGTGGTACAACAAAGCAGTCTAATAAGAATAGTAAATTGATGTATAATAAGAATAGTAGAGGCAGCCATGGTGTGATCCTTTAATTGCAGTTATACATTGTAGAGGCAGCCTTTCATTGATGCATAATAAGAATAGTAGATTCAGATTTTGTACTTTTGGAGGGTAGCATATCAATCATGTAAAGAGATGGGATGAACTCACGGAACATACTGGTCTCAACTGGCTGGACACACACCTACAGCAATAGCAAGCAGTTGGATTGATGTTGAACGCAGGCTGCAAACGAATACAACACACGCACGTGAGAGAATTCAGCGAGTTGTTGGGATCGAACAAAACCAATCTGGAGCTGGCTATGACGATGACGCTGCTGAAGACCTTGGTAGAAATCCACAAACATGTAGCTAGCAGGTGGAGATCGAGGGGACATCCCTTGCGTGTATGTCGAGGTGGCTAGTCGTTGCCGGGGCTTCCGATCCAATAGGGGGAGATATTTTTTGTAATAAACTGGACATTGCTGAATGCTGATAGAACTTTGATGTTAGGGACGCCATGGATGGCAGATCCAGTAGTGGGAGACTTCGAAAAGTATGTCTGATGCTGCAACTTTGTGGGATGCAAGGGCAGAAGAGGTGCAGGAGGATTGGCGAAGATGCATCGTCAAGAACGCATAACTTCAACTATATATTCTATTTCATTGGTATCTAGTATCCATCTGGTCAGAAAAATTCCAGGACAAATATTTGTCAAAATGTAACGTTCCCCAGATCAAATCTATTCTTGGCAATTGGACACTCTCTTCTAGACTCTGAACCATCACTTGATGCACCTCGACCATGACAGAGGCGCACATCAGGATGGTTGAAACAAACTGCTTCTATGCCTTTTCGTTTTACTTTTTCTCCATGTGTACGTCAAGGTTAGGTTATGATCTTGGTTACAAATTGATTGTATAGGTTAGTAATCGTAGAAGAATACTAATAAGAATTCTATATTCAAATCTTCGATGTGAGAAGAATGAATCTGAGAAGAAGAAATAACCTCTGGTAGGTCGAATAGCTGAAAATCAGACACAATTCTGAAGGCTAACATATCATGTGCTTTTACTACTTTTCATATTCCATTTTTCTTCAATGTTAGATGTTATATCATGCAAACAGTTGGTGTCAGACGCCCTAGCGTGCAAACAGTTGGTGTTAGATTTTATATCATGCATATTCCATGTTGTATCATCATGGCCACAAAGATATTACATGGATTCCACTTCCATGTGGTCAAAGATCAATACAAATACTGTATATGATAGCACCAATCAATACCAATCTATTGGTGTCAGACATCCTAGCGTGCTAATCACGTTTCATCCCTATACCCATATAGGCATGCATCAATGATGTGCATGATTTTTATGCTATAGAGATGGATGTGAGCCCATCGTTGGCAATTGAAGCTTCTTGACACCACATATTTCCGTGCTGTAGACAATGAAGCTACTCCTGCTTGAAGACCCAGCAAGCGCTATAGCCAAAGAGAGACTAAGATCTGGCAACTCACACGGACAGAGCATTAAGGCATCAGCTTTTTGAGATGAGATAATAGATAGGGGATTATTTACTACTACTGGTAGGGAACAAAATTTATAATTTATAGGACAGATTGTGATAATGTATGCTATAAATTGTACTATTATATTTTTATAAATTTATATAGTGTACCCTCCATGGAGCAACCGACACATGCTTCGGTTCATGCTTATATTTACACCTGCATCTGTGCATTGCACAATCTAAATTACTATGTACATTGTGAATATCATATGTATATAAGAGAAGATTGCATACCTCAACATGTATCTATGAAGCTCATGATTTTCTTGGTCTATTCAATGGGACGGAAGCAGTCGTGCCTTGCGGAACAACGCGTCTCCATGTATATAAGAGAAGTTTTTTTCCTCCAATGAGAGAATAGCATAGGCTGCACTTGGAGTTGTTTTTTGGATTTTTCTTGGGACTGCATCATAGGCTGCTTCTGTCCATCGCTCATGTGCATGATGCAGAAGCAAAAAAGCATGCACGTAGGTCTGCTAATCTGGAGTTGGACGCCATAACATGCTGTGCTCTCATAACGCTAAAAAAACATGCTCTGCTCTGCAACCATTGCGGAGAATCTTCTCATGGAGTGCCATGCAGCGGCATACATGGTATATTCTCATCAAGCTGACCTTACCAAATCCTTCTTCTATGTGGCAATGGCCTGCCCGTAAGGCACTGTTATGTGGGTGGATTTAATCGACTGTCTGATGTGTCTGTGTGTGCTTGATTGGCTAGGCTCCGAGCCTCAATTTGATATGTCATTGCTACTACTGCGTTGAGACACACAAATCCTACAATGAGGATAGGCCATGAGGATGCAGAGGCCATCAGTACTCCTCCTTCAGCCGAATCAACACAGATCAATTGGAGGCTTAGGTAGCGGGATTGTAGATAGATCGAAGCTTCGATGTTCTCTTTCAACTTTGTGGCTGGCTTTGAAGTTAGTGAACATAAATAATCAAAAACACCAATTTCTTAAGCAGGAATTGTAATGTAATTAAGGGTTCATCTTACCTGAACCTGTTGGCGCATGTTCCGAGCAACCCTATCGACTCGGCAAGAACTCTGGGCGGGGTTGAACCTAATTTGATGAAAGCTCGAATGTCTGGTTTTCTCGCCTTGCACTGTTGCTTTCATATAGATCTAAACCTGATTATCAAAGATCATTAAACGCAATCTTGTCTACCCAAACCGGTTGATCGAAACAGCAGCTGCCTGTTGTGGTACAACAAAGCAGTCTAATAAGAATAGTAAATTGATGTATATAAGAATAGTAGAGGCAGCCATGGTGTGATCCTTTAATTGCAGTTATACATTGTAGAGGCAGCCTTTCATTGATGCATAATAAGAATAGTAGATTCAGATTTTGTACTTTTGGAGGGTAGCATATCAATCATGTAAAGAGATGGGATGAACTCACGGAACATACTGGTCTCAACTGGCTGGACACACACCTACAGCAATAGCAAGCAGTTGGATTGATGTTGAACGCGGGCTGCAAACGAATACAACACACGCACGTGAGAGAATTCAGCGAGTTGTTGGGATCGAACAAAACCAATCTGGAGCTGGCCATGACGACGACGCTGCTGAAGACCTTGGTAGAAATCCACAAACATGTAGCTAGCAGGTGGAGATCGAGGGGACATCCCTTGCGTGTATGTCGAGGTGGCTAGTCGTTGCCGGGGCTTCCGATCCAATCGGGGGAGATATTTTTTGTAATAAACTGGACATTGCTGAATGCTGATAGAACTTTGATGTTAGGGATGCCATGGATGGCAGATCCAGTAGTGGGAGACTTCGATAAGTATGTCTGATGCTGCAACTTTGTGGGATGCAAGGGCAGAAGAGGTGCAGGAGGATTGGGGAAGATGCATCTTCAAGAACACATAACTTCAACTATATATTCTATTTCATTGGTATCTAGTATCCATCTGGTCAGAAAAATTCCAGGACAAATATTTGTCAAAATGTAACGTTCCCCAGATCAAATCTATTCTTGGCAATTGGACACTCTCTTCTAGACTCTGAACCATCACTTGATGCACGTCGACCATGACAGAGGCGCACATCAGGATGGTTGAAACAAACTGCTTCTATGCCTTTTCGTGTTACTTTTTCTCCATGTGTACGTCAAGGTTAGGTTATGATCTTGGTTACAAATTGATAGTATAGGTTAGTAATCATAGAAGAATACTAATAAGAATTCTATATTCAAATCTTCGATGTGAGAAGAATGAATCTGAGAAGAAGAAATAACCTCTGGTAGGTCGAATAGCTGAAAATCAGACACAATTCTGAAGGCTAACATATCATGTGCTTTTACTACTTTTCATATTCCATTTTTCTTCAATGTTAGATGTTATATCATGCAAACAGTTGGTGTCAGACGCCCTAGCGTGCAAACAGTTGGTGTTAGATTTTATATCATGCATATTCCATGTTGTATCATCATGGCCACAAAGATATTACATGGATTCCACTTCCGTGTGGTCAAAGATCAATACAAATACTGTATATGATAGCACCAATCAATACCAATCTATTGGTGTCAGACATCCTAGCGTGCTAATCACGTTTCATCCCTATACCCATATAGGCATGCATCAATGATGTGCATGATTTTTATGCTATAGAGATGGATGTGAGCCCATCGTTGGCAATTGAAGCTTCTTGACACCACATATTTCCGTGCTGTAGACAATGAAGCTACTCCTGCTTGAAGACCCAGCAAGCGCTATAGCCAAAGAGAGACTAAGATCTGGCAACTCACACGGACAGAGCATTAAGGCATCAGCTTTTTGAGATGAGATAATAGATAGGGGATTATTTACTACTACTGGTAGGGAACAAAATTTATAATTTATAGGACAGATTGTGATAATGTATGCTATAAATTGTACTATTATATTTTTATAAATTTATATAGTGTACCCTCCATGGAGCAACCGACACATGCTTCGGTTCATGCTTATATTTACACCTGCATCTGTGCATTGCACAATCTAAATTACTATGTACATTGTGAATATCATATGTATATAAGAGAAGATTGCATACCTCAACATGTATCTATGAAGCTCATGATTTTCTTGGTCTATTCAATGGGACGGAAGCAGTCGTGCCTTGCGGAACAACGCGTCTCCATGTATATAAGAGAAGTTTTTTTCCTCCAATGAGAGAATAGCATAGGCTGCACTTGGAGTTGTTTTTTGGATTTTTCTTGGGACTGCATCATAGGCTGCTTCTGTCCATCGCTCATCTGCATGATGCAGAAGCAAAAAAGCATGCACGTAGGTCTGCTAATCTGGAGTTGGACGCCATAACATGCTGTGCTCTCATAACGCTAAAAAAACATGCTCTGCTCTGCAACCATTGCGGAGAATCTTCTCATGGAGTGCCATGCAGCGGCATACATGGTATATTCTCATCAAGCTGACCTTACCAAATCCTTCTTCTATGTGGCAATGGCCTGCCCGTAAGGCACTGTTATGTGGGTGGATTTAATCGACTGTCTGATGTGTCTGTGTGTGCTTGATTGGCTAGGCTCCGAGCCTCAATTTGATATGTCATTGCTACTACTGCGTTGAGACACACAAATCCTACAATGAGGATAGGCCATGAGAATGCAGAGGCCATCAGTACTCCTCCTTCAGCCGAATCAACACAGATCAATTGGAGGCTTAGGTAGCGGGATTGTAGATAGATCGAAGCTTCGATGTTCTCTTTCAACTTTGTGGCTGGCTTTGAAGTTAGTGAACATAAATAATCAAAAACACCGATTTCTTAAGCAGGAATTGTAATGTAATTAAGGGTTCATCTTACCTGAACCTGTTGGCGCATGTTCCGAGCAACCCTATCGACTCGGCAAGAACTCTGGGCGGGGTTGAACCTAATTTGATGAAAGCTCGAATGTCTGGTTTTCTCGCCTCGCACTGTTGCTTTCATATAGATCTAAACCTGATTATCAAAGATCATTAAACGCAATCTTGTCTACCCAAACCGGTTGATCGAAACAGCAGCTACCTGTTGTGGTACAACAAAGCAGTCTAATAAGAATAGTAAATTGATGTATAATAAGAATAGTAGAGGCAGCCATGGTGTGATCCTTTAATTGCAGTTATACATTGTAGAGGCAGCCTTTCATTGATGCATAATAAGAATAGTAGATTCAGATTTTGTACTTTTGGAGGGTAGCATATCAATCATGTAAAGAGATGGGATGAACTCACGGAACATACTGGTCTCAACTGGCTGGACACACACCTACAGCAATAGCAAGCAGTTGGATTGATGTTGAACGCAGGCTGCAAACGAATACAACACACGCACGTGAGAGAATTCAGCGAGTTGTTGGGATCGAACAAAACCAATCTGGAGATGGCTATGACGATGACGCTGCTGAAGACCTTGGTAGAAATCCACAAACATGTAGCTAGCAGGTGGAGATCGAGGGGACATCCCTTGCGTGTATGTCGAGGTGGCTAGTCGTTGCCGGGGCTTCCGATCCAATAGGGGGAGATATTTTTTGTAATAAACTGGACATTGCTGAATGCTGATAGAACTTTGATGTTAGGGACGCCATGGATGGCATATCCAGTAGTGGGAGACTTCGAAAAGTATGTCTGATGCTGCAACTTTGTGGGATGCAAGGGCAGAAGAGGTGCAGGAGGATTGGCGAAGATGCATCGTCAAGAACGCATAACTTCAACTATATATTCTATTTCATTGGTATCTAGTATCCATCTGGTCAGAAAAATTCCAGGACAAATATTTGTCAAAATGTAACGTTCCCCATATCAAATCTATTCTTGGCAATTGGACACTCTCTTCTAGACTCTGAACCATCACTTGATGCACCTCGACCATGACAGAGGCGCACATCAGGATGGTTGAAACAAACTGCTTCTATGCCTTTTCGTTTTACTTTTTCTCCATGTGTACGTCAAGGTTAGGTTATGATCTTGGTTACAAATTGATTGTATAGGTTAGTAATCGTAGAAGAATACTAATAAGAATTCTATATTCAAATCTTCGATGTGAGAAGAATGAATCTGAGAAGAAGAAATAACCTCTGGTAGGTCGAATAGCTGAAAATCAGACACAATTCTGAAGGCTAACATATCATGTGCTTTTACTACTTTTCATATTCCATTTTTCTTCAATGTTAGATGTTATATCATGCAAACAGTTGGTGTCAGACGCCCTAGCGTGCAAACAGTTGGTGTTAGATTTTATATCATGCATATTCCATGTTGTATCATCATGGCCACAAAGATATTACATGGATTCCACTTCCATGTGGTCAAAGATCAATACAAATACTGTATATGATAGCACCAATCAATACCAATCTATTGGTGTCAGACATCCTAGCGTGCTAATCACGTTTCATCCCTATACCCATATAGGCATGCATCAATGATGTGCATGATTTTTATGCTATAGAGATGGATGTGAGCCCATCGTTGGCAATTGAAGCTTCTTGACACCACATATTTCCGTGCTGTAGACAATGAAGCTACTCCTGCTTGAAGACCCAGCAAGCGCTATAGCCAAAGAGAGACTAAGATCTGGCAACTCACACGGACAGAGCATTAAGGCATCAGCTTTTTGAGATGAGATAATAGATAGGGGATTATTTACTACTACTGGTAGGGAACAAAATTTATAATTTATAGGACAGATTGTGATAATGTATGCTATAAATTGTACTATTATATTTTTATAAATTTATATAGCGTACCCTCCATGGAGCAACCGACACATGCTTCGGTTCATGCTTATATTTACACCTGCATCTGTGCATTGCACAATCTAAATTACTATGTACATTGTGAATATCATATGTATATAAGAGAAGATTGCATACCTCAACATGTATCTATGAAGCTCATGATTTTCTTGGTCTATTCAATGGGACGGAAGCAGTCGTGCCTTGCGGAACAACGCGTCTCCATGTATATAAGAGAAGTTTTTTCCTCCAATGAGAGAATAGCATAGGCTGCACTTGGAGTTGTTTTTTGGATTTTTCTTGGGACTGCATCATAGGCTGCTTCTGTCCATCGCTCATCTGCATGATGCAGAAGCAAAAAAGCATGCACGTAGGTCTGCTAATCTGGAGTAGGACGCCATAACATGCTGTGCTCTCATAACGCTAAGAAAACATGCTCTGCTCTGCAACCATTGCGGAGAATCTTCTCATGGAGTGCCATGCAGCGGCATACATGGTATATTCTCATCAAGCTGACCTTACCAAATCCTTCTTCTATGTGGCAATGGCCTGCCCGTAAGGCACTGTTATGTGGGTTGATTTAATCGACTGTCTGATGTGTCTGTGTGTGCTTGATTGGCTAGGCTCCGAGCCTCAATTTGATATGTCATTGCTACTACTGCGTTGAGACACACAAATCCTACAATGAGGATAGGCCATGAGGATGCAGAGGCCATCAGTACTCCTCCTTCAGCCGAATCAACACAGATCAATTGGAGGCTTAGGTAGCGGGATTGTAGATAGATCGAAGCTTCGATGTTCTCTTTCAACTTTGTGGCTGGCTTTGAAGTTAGTGAACATAAATAATCAAAAACGCCAATTTCTTAAGAAGGAATTGTAATGTAATTAAGGGTTCATCTTACCTGAACCTGTTGGCGCATGTTCCGAGCAACCCTATCGACTCGGCAAGAACTCTGGGCGGGGTTGAACCTAATTTGATGAAAGCTCGAATGTCTGGTTTTCTCGCCTCGCACTGTTGCTTTCATATAGATCTAAACCTGATTATCAAAGATCATTAAACGCAATCTTGTCTACCCAAACCGGTTGATCGAAACAGCAGCTGCCTGTTGTGGTACAACAAAGCAGTCTAATAAGAATAGTAAATTGATGTATAATAAGAATAGTAGAGGCAGCCATGGTGTGATCCTTTAATTGCAGTTATACATTGTAGAGGCAGCCTTTCATTGATGCATAATAAGAATAGTAAATTCAGATTTTGTACTTTTGGAGGGTAGCATATCAATCATGTAAAGAGATGGGATGAACTCACGGAACATACTGGTCTCAACTGGCTGGACACACACCTACAGCAATAGCAAGCAGTTGGATTGATGTTGAACGCGGGCTGCAAACGAATACAACACACGCACATGAGAGAATTCAGCGAGTTGTTGGGATCGAACAAAACCAATCTGGAGCTGGCCATGACGATGACGCTGCTGAAGACCTTGGTAGAAATCCACAAACATGTAGCTAGCAGGTGGAGATCGAGGGGACATCCCTTGCGTGTATGTCGAGGTGGCTAGTCGTTGCCGGGGCTTCCGATCCAATAGGGGGAGATATTTTTTGTAATAAACTGGACATTGCTGAATGCTGATAGAACTTTGATGTTAGGGACGCCATGGATGGCAGATCCAGTAGTGGGAGACTTCGAAAAGTATGTCTGATGCTGCAACTTTGTGGGATGCAAGGGCAGAAGAGGTGCAGGAGGATTGGCGAAGATGCATCGTCAAGAACGCATAACTTCAACTATATATTCTATTTCGTTGGTATCTAGTATCCATCTGGTCAGAAAAATTCCAGGACAAATATTTGTCAAAATGTAACGTTCCCCAGATCAAATCTATTCTTGGCAATTGGACACTCTCTTCTAGACTCTGAACCATCACTTGATGCACCTCGACCATGACAGAGGCGCACATCAGGATGGTTGAAACAAACTGCTTCTATGCCTTTTCGTGTTACTTTTTCTCCATGTGTACGTCAAGGTTAGGTTATGATCTTGGTTACAAATTGATTGTATAGGTTAGTAATCGTAGAAGAATACTAATAAGAATTCTATATTCAAATCTTCGATGTGAGAAGAATGAATCTGAGAAGAAGAAATAATCTCTGGTAGGTCGAATAGCTGAAAATCAGACACAATTCTGAAGGCTAACATATCATGTGCTTTTACTACTTTTCATATTCCATTTTTCTTCAATGTTAGATGTTATATCATGCAAACAGTTGGTGTCAGACGTCCTAGCGTGCAAACAGTTGGTGTTAGATTTTATATCATGCATATTCCATGTTGTATCATCATGGCCACAAAGATATTACATGGATTGCACTTCCATGTGGTCAAAGATCAATACAAATACTGTATATGATAGCACCAATCAATACCAATCTATTGGTGTCAGACATCCTAGCGTGCTAATCACGTTTCATCCCTATACCCATATAGGCATGCATCAATGATGTGCATGATGTTTATGCTATAGAGATGGATGTGAGCCCATCGTTGGCAATTGAAGCTTCTTGACACCACATATTTCCGTGCTGTAGACAATGAAGCTACTCCTGCTTGAAGACCCAGCAAGCGCTATAGCCAAAGAGAGACTAAGATCTGGCAACTCACACGGACAGAGCATTAAGGCATCAGCTTTTTGAGATGAGATAATAGATAGGGGATTATTTACTACTACTGGTAGGGAACAAAATTTATAATTTATAGGACAGATTGTGATAATGTATGCTATAAATTGTACTATTATATTTTTATAAATTTATATAGCGTACCCTCCATGGAGCAACCGACACATGCTTCCGTTCATGCTTATATTTACACCTGCATCTGTGCATTGCACAATCTAAATTACTATGTACATTGTGAATATCATATGTATATAAGAGAAGATTGCATACCTCAACATGTATCTATGAAGCTCATGATTTTCTTGGTCTATTCAATGGGACGGAAGCAGTCGTGCCTTGTGGAACAACGCGTCTCCATGTATATAAGAGAAGTTTTTTCCTCCAATGAGAGAATAGCATAGGCTGCACTTGGAGTTGTTTTTTGGATTTTTCTTGGGACTGCATCATAGGCTGCTTCTGTCCATCGCTCATCTGCATGATGCAGAAGCAAAAAAGCATGCACGTAGGTCTGCTAATCTGGAGTAGGACGCCATAACATGCTGTGCTCTCATAACGCTAAGAAAACATGCTCTGCTCTGCAACCATTGCGGAGAATCTTCTCATGGAGTGCCATGCAGCGGCATACATGGTATATTCTCATCAAGCTGACCTTACCAAATCCTTCTTCTATGTGGCAATGGCCTGCCCGTAAGGCACTGTTATGTGGGTTGATTTAATCGACTGTCTGATGTGTCTGTGTGTGCTTGATTGGCTAGGCTCCGAGCCTCAATTTGATATGTCATTGCTACTACTGCGTTGAGACACACAAATCCTACAATGAGGATAGGCCATGAGGATGCAGAGGCCATCAGTACTCCTCCTTCAGCCGAATCAACACAGATCAATTGGAGGCTTAGGTAGCGGGATTTTAGATAGATCGAAGCTTCGATGTTCTCTTTCAACTTTGTGGCTGGCTTTGAAGTTAGTGAACATAAATAATCAAAAACGCCAATTTCTTAAGCAGGAATTGTAATGTAATTAAGGGTTCATCTTACCTGAACCTGTTGGCGCATGTTCCGAGCAACCCTATCGACTCGGCAAGAACTCTGGGCGGGGTTGAACCTAATTTGATGAAAGCTCGAATGTCTGGTTTTCTCGCCTCGCACTGTTGCTTTCATATAGATCTAAACCTGATTATCAAAGATCATTAAACGCAATCTTGTCTACCCAAACCGGTTGATCGAAACAGCAGCTGCCTGTTGTGGTACAACAAAGCAGTCTAATAAGAATAGTAAATTGATGTATAATAAGAATAGTAGAGGCAGCCATGGTGTGATCCTTTAATTGCAGTTATACATTGTAGAGGCAGCCTTTCATTGATGCATAATAAGAATAGTAAATTCAGATTTTGTACTTTTGGAGGGTAGCATCACTGGCGGAGCTATGTGTTGGGGAAATGGGCCATGGCCCGCCCTGCACATAGCAAATATAGTGTAGTATTGAGAGTAAATCAGGTCATATTGGTAAAAATAGTTGCCTTCTCCTTGTACTGGCCCGTCCAAATTTGTTTGCGTAGCTCCGCCACTGGGTAGCATATCAATCATGTAAAGAGATGGGATGAACTCACGGAACATACTGGTCTCAACTGGCTGGACACACACCTACAGCAATAGCAAGCAGTTGGATTGATGTTGAACACGCGCTGCAAACGAATACAACACACGCACGTGAGAGAATTCAGCGAGTTGTTGGGATCGAACAAAACCAATCTGGAGCTGGCCATGACGACGACGCTGCTGAAGATGTTGGTAGAAATCCACAAACATGTAGCTAGCAGGTGGAGATCGAGGGGACATCCCTTGCGTGTATGTCGAGGTGGCTAGTCGTTGCCGGGGCTTCCGATCCAATCGGTGGAGATATTTTTTGTAATAAACTGGACATTGCTGAATGCTGATAGAACTTTGATGTTAGGGACGCCATGGATGGCAGATCCAGTAGTGGGAGACTTCGAAAAGCATGTCTGATGCTGCAACTTTGTGGGATGCAAGGGCAGAAGAGGTGCAGGAGGATTGGGGAAGACGCATCGTCAGATCGGGCAAAGGGAGAGCGACCGTAATTTGCTCCTACGTGAGGAGGAAGGAGAAGCAGAGGACGTTTGGTATCTGATCTATAGATGGCATAGAGTTTTTTTTTACGTAGATGGAATAGAGGTTAGTTTTAGGACCTACACATGAGACGTGATACAATTACATGGACTGATCACATGATACAATTATATGGATTGATCTACACCGTAATAACACGGTCCCACCAGATTAACGGTTCTTAATTACTGATTAACGTGAGAATTTCTAGGGAGTCCAAAATTATTATAGGTATAGATAGATAGATAGATAGATGTATCATTCAAAAAAATTCAAGAACGTGTATTTGAAAATATTTAATATGTACGTACAAATATTTTATATATATACGAAACTTTTCAATGCGTTTTAAAATAATATACACTAAAAATATATTTGAAGACAGTTAATAATATATGCCACGTGTGTAATTAACATGTATACGGCTAGTTTGTAATTACCATGTATAAAAAAAAATACACCTATGCCTACGGCTTAGCCGTCGGCATATATGCCACGTGGCATGATTAATATATGCCGACGGCTAAGCCGTCGGCATAGTTCCCTTATCCGCTTCCCGGTCACCCCCTCCACTCGTTCGTCCCCGACCCAAATCCCGCGCGCTAGCTGCCGCCGCCGCCCACCGCTGCTCCCCGCCGCCCGCGTCGCTCCCCGCCGCCCGCCCGCC
>NC_041386.1:682582418-682592375 GCF_002162155.2 Triticum dicoccoides | reverse complement strand
GACCCTGGTGCTAGCTCCGGTCGGCGGCCTCCTCTGCTTCTCCGGCCAACCACGACCAGCCCCGTCCCTCCCGTCCCCTCCATCGCCGTGACGCCCCTCTGCCAGGTGAGCTATGTTTTTTTTTTCATTTTTCCTACTTTGACATTCATAGTTTCATATTAATTTGCTGCAAATAACTACTATATATGGACATGTGTAACTAATCTTCACAAAGACAAGTGATGTAATTGTTAGCATTGTTCTCTTCTAGATTTTATGTCCATAAGCTAAGCCTAATATTTGTACCAATATGATATATAATGGATTATGACAACATATGCATGTGAGATTAATGGATGGTGTATTCAGCCCCTAAGTCTATTCACATATGCATGCAAGACAAATTTGTGAGTTGATGTTATTGTCATGTTCTTTGAGTTGTTGACGTCTAGAGATGGCATGGATAGGAGGTGAAGCTGTGTTTAAATCCTTGCTATGTGACATTTAGTTTCTAAAATAGTTGTGTGAGATGTGCTCCAAAATTGGCACATGATGAGTGATTATTTAATCAAGATGATCTTGCTAAAAAAATGGAAGGACAAAATTGGACACTTGACGAAATATGATTTTTTTTTCATAGTTTAAAGTGTCAATGCTTAACCTATTTTTTTTTCACTCGGTGTAATTAACAGGATTTGTGGTGTTCCATCTTCGTGGAGTGATCGTCGACATTGGAGGTGTTGGTCCACGATCCTCCCTCCTTTGATCGACTACATCCTCTACGTCGGAGGGTGAGCAACAATTCCATGACCTCGTCCATTTTTTTCCATGTCACTAGATTAAATTTTCACATCAAGTCGCGTAACCTAGGTCTCCCGTCCGAAAGGGTTGCATCGATAAATATGCATTCATTTGCATATTTATCACTGCAGCTCTTTCGGATTGTCCAGTGCTTTCCACGGACAGCCCGAGGATGTGTAGATTGGGTACGTTGTTCATGCTCTACCCCGTTCCGAGACAGGATTTCGGCGGCGCCTCCCTGTTGTTCTCCGGATGCACATTCTCTCGGCATTTTGCCGAGACGTGTATTTGGAGAACAGCGGGGAGGTGCTGCCGAAATTTTGTCTCGGAATGGGGTAGAGCATGGACCGTACTCAATCTACACATTCTCGGGTGGGATTAGGACCCATCTTTACCTATTAGATATGTAGGTGGATTAAATGTCGATTCTCGTCAACCTTGTAAAAAATAAAATATTGATGTGGGTAATTTAAATGAATCCTTAATTTTGTTGTGTGGCTTCCAATAAAGCAGAGATGGCAGATAATCAGTGGATGTATAGTTGGTTTTTCCGTCGGAATCAAGTAACAACAGAGTGGGTCAAGAAAATTGATGTGTTTTTGAAAGAGATATTCTGTAGTCCAATGAGGATGGTGCCAGAATGCCCGTGTGCCAAATGTAAGAGACGTATCCGCAGAGATAAGAGTGAGATGACTAAGCACCTTCGCACGAATGGATTTATGCCCAACTTTAATATGCCGATAAACTTTGCCCAGCGGGACCGTGGTAGAGAGGATGTGATACGACAACACGTCGCTGGTTATGAGGACGATGGGGTTAGAGACATGCTAGATGATGTCTTTGCTGCACAGCCAACACCTCCTTCACATTCAGCGAATGAACTGGAGGAGCCGGAGGAAACCGCAAAGGCCTTCCTGGAAATCTTGGCCTCGTCAAAGAAACCTCTCTATGAGGGTGCCAAGCTGTCTGTGCTGGATGCCATCTCGCAACTGATGGCAGTCAAGGCTGAGTACGGCTATAGCCGAGGTTGCTTCAAAGCATTTCTGGGAGTATGGGCTAACAGCCTGCCTGAGGTCCATGAACTGCCGAAAACCATGTACGGTACGAAGAAAATCATGAAGCCGCTCTCCATGGACTAGGAGAAAATACATGTTTGTCCAAAGAATTGCCTTTTGTTTAGCATTGAGTATGCGGATGACAACTACTGTAGGAAGTGCGATTCCACTCGGTATATTGAGGTAGCCGATAAGCATGGTCAGAAGCAGCAGCTAAAAAATCCCTGTGAAGGTTCTTCGGTATCTTGATTTTATAAAAATACTGCAACGCCTTTTCATCACCGAGCAGTCTGCCAAAATGATGAAGTGGCACAAGGAAGGGAAAAGGTACAATCCAAAAAAAATTGTACATACATCAGAAGGTGAAGCATGGAAGTCATTCGATATAAAGTACCCGGAGGAAGCAGCCGAGGCTGGGAATGTCAGAATTGCTATAACAGGTGATGGGTTCAATCCATATGGTATGTCGTCTAATCCATACAACTGCTGGCCCGTATTTGTTATTCCGCTCAATCTCCCTCCCGGCGCCATAATGCAACACAAGACCATGTTCTTGTCGCTTATAATTCTGGGGCCTGAATATCCGGGGAAGAATTTGAGTGTGTTTATGCAGCCGTTGGTGGATGATTTGCACCATTCTTGGTACTTCCCGAGGTTGACATATGGCCGGCATCTGCAGAAAAATTTCTTGATGAAAGTTTGGCTACAATATTGCATGCATGACTTTCCCGGCTATGCCCTGTTCTGCGGATGGTGTACAAGTGGAAAGATACCTTGCCCAGTGTGCATGCAGGCCTTGATTTTCATTTGGCTGAAGAAGGGTGGCAAGTATGTTGCCTTTGACCTGCATCAACAGTTCCTCCCTCCAGACCATCCTGATAGGGAAGACAAGAAGAACTTCACAAAAGGCAAAGTTGTCCATGAAGTAAATGAGATTCCAACATTTTCTGGTGCGGATGTGCTTGCTTAGCTGAAAGCTCTTAAGCCTGCCGGTGAAGGGAAAGGCAAAGGCAAAGGCAAAGGCAAAGCAACAGGCGAAGACGAGGGCAAAGGAAAAGGTAAAGGGAATTTTTTTGATGGATATGGTGAGACGCACAACTGGACTCACATTACTCCCTTCACGCAGCTTCCCTATTTTAAGGACCTCAAACTTCCATACAACATCGACGTGATGCACACCGAAAAGAATGTCGCAGAGTCCCTTTTTCACATGATCCTCAGCATTCCTGATAAGACAAAGGATAATGTTAATGCTAGAGTCAATCAACAGAATATTTGTGATAGACCACGTCTTCACATGCAACCTCCCACAGGCAGTCGAAAATCTTGGTTCAAGCCAGATGCTGACTTCGTACTTAAAAAGGATCATAAGATGGAGGCATTCAAGTGGCTGAAACACGTCATGAAGTTCACTGATGGTTATGCGTCGAATATAAGTAAGGGGGTCAATCTTTCAAAGGGCAGTGTGACTGGGCTCAAGAGTCATGACTATCATGTATGGATTGAGCGGATTATGCCGGTGATGGTTCGGGGCTATGTTCTCGAGCGTGTCTGGCGTGTTCTTGCGGAGTTAAGCCATTTCTTCTGCATGCTTTGTGCTAAAGAAGTATGTCCTGAGAAGATAAAAGAAATGCATAAGAAGGCACCGGAGTTGATATGCAAGATAGAGAAGATCTTCCCGCCAGGATTCTTTACTCCGATGACACATCTCATTTTGCACCTTGCGAACGAGGTATTGTTGGGGGGCCCTGTGCAGTATCATTGGCAGTACGGCCCTGAGAGACAGAACAAGCATCTGAGACAGAAATGTGGAAACAAAGCTAAGATTGAAGCTTCCATAGCTGAGGTAGTTATCCTAGAGGAGGTGGCAGACCTCAGGACAGCCTACTATCTGGACCATGTTCCCACGTTGCACAATAAGGTGTCTCGATACAATACAGAAGAACCCAAGTATAAACCCAAGTTGCCTCTATTCATCGGGCAAGGTGGCAGGGCTGGATGCTCGGCATCTTATGTCATGCCACGAGATGAGTGGGAGGATGTCATGTTCTATATCTTGCACAACATCAAGGAAGTTGAGGATGAGTAGATGAGGTAATACCTTTGCACCATTCTTTTAGTCAATTCATTATGTTCACTTTGCCTAGTTCTTATACCGCTTTTCTTATTGTAGTCGACTCGTTGAGGAAGAGTGGACGGGAATGCTGCCTCCTACTGAAGCGGAGGCACTTGCATTTCTCTGAAAGGGTGCTGATGGAAGGAAGAATTTCGTTGCGTGGTTCATGGAGAAAGTAATATTTCACACTTCCCTATTACCCATTTCACACTTCCAATTAAACTCATGCACCCTATAATTTCAATTAAACTTGTAGGGAAATGATCCGAACGAATCAATGGATGAAGAATTGAGATGGGTTTCCATGGGTTTTGACCCTACCGTCATGACATGCCAAAAGTATGATGTGAATGGGTATCGCTTCCATACAGAGGAGCACCAGAACAGTCGGCCTGATCCCAAAACCATAAATACCGGAGTCTTCACCGAAGGAGATAATAAAGTAGATTACTACGGATACGAGTTTACATTCAAACGTGGCCGTAAACACCTAAGTCTCACTGTGTTCAAATGCCGATGGTTCGACCACAAAAAGGGTCTGAGACATACGCCTTCTGTTGGTTTAGTTGAAGTTAAACCATCAACCGTCTATGTCGGAGCTGATCTCTTTATCGCCGCTACCCAGGCCACACAAGTATATTATCTGCCTTACCCATGCCAGAAAGAGTACCTAAAGGGTTGGGAAGTTTTGTTTAAGGTGTCATCACATGGTAAGCTACCGGACCCAAACAATGATGATTACTACAACATAAACCCCATGACATACGAGGGAGTGTTCTTTCAAGAGGAACATGATGACGTTGTCCGAAACAAGGAGGATGATGACTTGGGTTATGTTGACCTGGACCCAAACGACGAAGGCGCACGGATTGATGGTGAGGCAGTTGTGAATCAAAGAGACATAATTATGCTTGAAAAGTTAAATGAATACGCTGACACTGACGATGAGGAAGAGCTTCCACCTTCGTCAGACAACGAAGAAGATATGAGGGATAGTGATGATGTGACCGATCAACAAATAGATGACAATAGTGATGATTCATATGGGTTCTAGAAAATGTATGTTCTTTTAATGATCATTACAATAGTATGATTAATGTGCTCTTCCGTTATTAATGTCTTTCTTGTATGCTTGTTTTTTTTGATATCCTTACTAATTGTTTATTCTCTTCTCAATGCAGGTTTGCTAATCATGGGCAAGTCCAGCGGTGCCAGTTTCCTCAGTAAACTCAAAGGAGGACTTACTCGGAGTGGATGAGCCCACAAGGTTCCCTCCCGACTACGCGAGGATGGCACCTCAAAGGGAAGTGGAGGGGTCGGGGGAGGAGACCCTAGAGGAGGAGGGGGTGGGGGAGAGCCCCTAGAGGACGAGGAGGTGGGGGGAGAGGCAACCTGGCCAAAAAACTCTGGGCCGTGTCCGAAATAGGAGGGTCTTCTTCGATGCCCTCCTATGCTGATGCAGCTTCTAAGTCTGAGGAGGAGGAGTATGTTCCTGATGTCGAGGAGGAGGAGGCCGAGGAGGAGGAGGCCGAGGAGGAGGAGGCCGAGGACGAGGGTGAGGAGGAGGGCGAGGAGGGTGGAGGGGAGGTTGACCCCGAGTTGTGGGGTGAGTTGCCACCGGGTGCTCCGCAGGGGTGGCTGCATGGTAATGTCGGAGTACCTACACCACCTTCTATCGAGGCGCACAAGTGGCTCATTGAACCTACGGGGACAGAGTAAGTGCATCTCAATCATATTTTCAACACATGACAACATTTTTTTATTGTACACATGGCAACCCTTTGATTCTTTTGCAGTAACTGGATCCTTCGCGCAAAGGGCCGTAAACCGAACGGCCTTATCACTATCCTGTTGAAGGAGTTTTGGCCTGGCCTATTCTGCCCACGGCCAGACAGGGACCCGCAGCTGCGTGTTTTGGCCACAAGCTGGGCCCGCTACGAGGCTTGCAGCAACGTGGAGTACGGGACGGCTGCTAAGGCCATGATCACCAAATTTTGGGTAAGTTCCCTTTTGAATCACCTGTGTTCAGTTTCGTTCATAGTTTATCATTGAATCACTCAACTCATGCCTTGTTTGCTTCTGGTTTATGCATGATTGCAGCAACTCTATAGAGTTCTTGATGAGCACAAGGCCAGAGCCGACGTGGTCTTACTTGCGTCTGCAAAGAAGAAAGCTCGTCAGTTTCAGTACGAGGTGCGTTGGGTTGCCGTCTCGCAATACTACCACATCTACCCGCAACAAAAGATGACCAAAACTCAAGCACAGAAGCAAAAACTTACCATGATCAGGGAGCAGTTCATGATGGTAACTATTACTGACTTTTCATTGTTTCAAGGAGTCAACTATATGTTTCGTGCTCACATGTCATGCTTCCTAAATTTGCATACACTACAAGAAATATGCTATCTCGTGACCTCCACTATTGGTCACTGAAAGGTCATAGTTTTTCATTTGCGACCTTTTTGTGACCAAAAACAGAAGGTCAAAAGCCGAGGGTCGTAAACTAACTATAGCGACCTTCTCTGTGAGAAGGTCGTGGATGTTTATGACCAAAATATTCCTACCGTGGCGTTTTGGTCACTAGCAGCCTCCCCAGTCCACGTAGGCATCCAGCGTGTCAAGCTGATGTGGCACAAGATTCAGCCCGGTCCAATTCGGTTTTCTACATGGGCCTAGCCCAATAATTCGGCCTTTTTACTGTATATTTTCTTTATTAATTTTCTCTATCTACATGGGCGTGGCCCAACAATTTGGCCTTTTTTATATTTTGGGCCATGGCCTTTTTAGTTTTTCAGTATATATTTTTCAATCTGGTTCCACAAGTCAGATGGGTCCCACTTGTCATAATCTCCTATATTGGTCCCACATGTCAAAAATGTGAGCATTGTTTAGATTATTTTCACAAATGGGCCCACTAATCAGGTTTCCATTTCACACGTCTTCAAATCACACAAATAATCAATATTTTAAACAGAACAGAAAAAATGTAGAATTTCTTAGGCATGGAGCTCCTATACATAGTCTATTACAATCTGTGCATAGTCTATTACAACCCAGATATGCCTACTATTACAATACTATAATATTTACAGTTTATTACAGTCAAATAGAACAAATCTTTGCTGCTAGGGCTACACGCGGCTTCGAACTTGAAATTTCCTAGGCCTGGAGCTCCTGTAAAAGGGTGAACATAAAGGCATTAGAGTACCATCTTCATTCTTGGAGTAGATATTCAAACCTCCATGTTTAGTGTATAGACAATCTAGAAAATATATATTTAACTAAATTTCACAGAAATGCAGATTTATGGATCGAATGTATGATAAAGCATCAGATTCAAACAACTTCAAATTAATGACTAGATGTTTTAGAGACCAATTATAGCAGAACACTAGATGTTTCCAATGCATATTCGCAGAAGCTTGGCATACTCACAAAATCTTAAATCAATCCTAAATCAATGTTGCCTACAAGAAACACTCATCAATCTCATGTTTTGAAAAGCAACATGGGTGAAACCAAGTCAAAATAAGGAGCATAGCAAATTCATGTCAACAAAAATTAGCTTGTGATCCATAACACATTATTTATTCTTTACAAAGTAGAATTTCCTTAGATATCATTATCAAACACCAAATAGAAAGTAACATGTACAGAATGTGACAACATTTAGTTCACTTTATTGTACATGTTGGGTCCAGTTTACTCGGTTGGACAAGATGCATTTGTTAACTATGAAGAGAATGACACTATTATGTGAGATAATTGTTGTGTCGCTAACAATCACCATGTAAGAATGTTTTGCTGTAGTAATACATGAACATCAAGTGAGAGTGGTGTTTTGTTCTTACCACAGCGGAACAATTGAGACAATGCCCGATTCTCCTTGCTTCTCCACAAGACTCGACCAGCAGCACGCATCCTTGAAGGAACTAGTGGCACTGTTTGCTCCCTTGGCCCAGCTCCTTGCTGCGGAGGACGGACATGACTTGGATGCGGAGCCCGCTGCACACGGCATACTATGTCACTACTTGCAGCAACAGATGGAACTCACATATCATAGAACTTGCAGCAACAGAAGAACATGCATTCAAATAGAGATCATGAGGATGTTCACTGTGATATTGAACTCCTGTTACAATCTTATGAGCATGCATTCAAATAGAGATCATGCAATCAAATGGAGTAGTTACAGTCTTAACTAAGAAGATCATGAGCATGTGCATGAGTAAAATGAGCATCAGCATGTGTTAACAGTCATACAATTAATGCTTTGTAACTACAGATAACTGAAAAATGAGTACAATAGATGTACAGAACTTGTAGGCTCCATTTGTAACGACAGTACTCCTTTCATTTGTTTGAAATTTTCAGTAGATGTCACAGTAGCATGATAAAAATTTCAGTTGAAACTATAGATGCAGTACACTAAATTACTCAAGCCTTACTAAATAGCAAGTCTTACAGTAAACAACGGGACTTAATTACTTACTCTACTACTAATAGCAAGCCTATCTTTAATTACTTACTCTACACTCATTACAGATCAAGAAGAGATTCTGGAAATTTTAATTGAATTCAATTAAATTTGTGCTACTTCTGCTGTTATAAAACTACTGAAACTACTCATGCAACAATTAGCATGAGATACAAGCAGCACTAAGCAAAAAGATTACTACACCAAGTCAAATTTAAGCTACTGAAAAATGGTGGAAGATTCATGACAAGAATAACAGTAGCAGAAGCTTCATGTGCTTAAAGACTGAAGCTTCATGTGCAAAATTACAAAATTTAAGCTATCATCCTGCTGCAGAAATAGCCACCATCCAGGCCCCGGTCATCCGCCAAGCTCTAGCCCCTCTAGTGGTGACCACAAGGGCCTCCTGTACAACATCATGAGAACAGTCAAGGACTGCAACATCCAGGTAACAACAAAATTTAGCACAATAAAATAGATATTATGGTCACTTGACTACAATGATTCTTCCTACTACTGTCATTCTTAAAAGTGAAAGCTTCTGCTAGCCATTGAAGAAAAGGAGGTCCTAGTTGGTCAATTATTGTCAGTCAGGCTGAGCATTGTGCAGCAAAAAAGCAAGCAGGAGCTAATGGCCTATGAACTACTAGTAGCACAACTGTAGTAGAAGATATAATTGTGCATGTCGTAAGACAGTAAGAATGAGTAGTAAATAGCAAGCATAACTGTGCAGCGACGACCCAGCGAGTAAAGATACGGATCGATTAGTACTAGAATTGCTAGTAGTCTGTTCTGACCCAACTAGTAAGATACGATCTCAGAGAAGAAGAAAAACTAGTGAAGATGCGGGCGGATTAGTCGTCGAGTGAGGAAGGAGTTTTTGTTTTCTTACCGAATTGTTGTTGGTCGCCAGCGACGACGCGTTGGCGGACGTCATCACCATCGCCATGAACCCCAGTGCCGCGGGTGCTCCGGCCGGCCGCCAATCCGTCTCGCCAGCGACGGCGAGGCCCAGGAACAGGAAGAAGCCCCCCAGATGGCTGCAACAACAACATGAACAACAATGAGAGTCAGATCGCAAGCAGGGGAACATGAACTAGAAACCAGAACTAGAGAAGAAGCACATGACCTTGGAAGATGGACCACCAGGCAGATCTGGAAGCCGACGCCATGGAGGAGATGAGCTCCAGGTCCAGCCACCTCTGGCGTCGCCGTCGTCGCATGTGGTAGATCCCAACGAAGTTAAAGTGGCGGCCGAAACCGTAGCCATGGGTGAGGTTGCGGGCTTGCACTAGAGGGTGCGAGAGACGGATCTGACGGGAGGGGGGAAGAGCTGCATGAGGGGAGCCTGGGGTGTACCGCGCGCCGGCGAGAGCCGCCTCAACTCGCCGGAATCGAGTGGAGCAGAGGAGTCGCGGGAGGGAGAGAGAGAGGGCTCATGGGGGAGAATGGCGTGGGGGAGGCCATGGACGGCGGGGAGGTGGAGGTGGCAATATAGAAAGGAGGAGGTGGCGGCTGCGATCTGGAAG
>NC_041386.1:682561497-682581636 GCF_002162155.2 Triticum dicoccoides | reverse complement strand
TGAGGACAGACCTAGGGTTTCGGCTCGGGTGGGTTTGGGCCGTTGGATTCAAAAGCATCCGACGGTGGTTGATGCGTGATCCGCGTGATATGCTTATAGACCAATCAGAACGCAACAAACAATTTGAAGACTTTATGACCTTTTAAATAGGTCACGAAAAAATCATTTTCCATTTTTAGTGCTCAAAATGAGTTCTTTTTTGTAAAAGACCTACCAAATATTTGTTCAAATGATATTCATTATATTATTTATATTTGTTAAAAATGAGTTCTTTATACTCTGCAAAAGTTTACATCTTGGAATAGTAAACAGTATCGACAAAGGGATTTTTTATATTCTTTGCACAAAAAATCATTTTCCATTTTTCGAGTGCCCCAAATGAGGTTTTTTTGTGAAGGACCTACCAAATAATTGTTACAAAATTGGACCAAATCATTTTTATAAAATACTAGGCCATGTTTAATGCACAATTGACAAAATGGTTGGGTGTCAAAAGTTTTGATCCACCTCTGGTGAAAAAGACAAATTCCCATCGATTCAGTTCAAAACGGGTCAAATTTGAACTGCAGCTGCCTCATAGTTTGCTATTTATTTTTTCCAAAAATCATTTATAGGTACATAAGTATCTATTTTATCATAGAACCACCAAAAGTTTTCCAAGATTCAACAACTAGCTAGGAACGGTCAAGCCCGCCGTTTTGACCGCATTTTGAAACGGGCATAAAAAATTCAAAAAAAATCAAAAAATTGGAAAACGTTCGCATTGTGTCATTATATGTGACCAAGTTTCCAGGAAAAATAATAAACTTGTAATACGGTAATTATTTAAAAAAAGTGTTCTCAGAAATGAGGTATCATGCGTGAAGATTCATGGCTTTCAAGCTAATTGATCAATCTTATGGTCACATTCATGGCATAGTTTGTTCAAATGATCTCATATTGTGCATAAGGGTGCATCTTGGAATTCCAAACAATGTTGCCTAAGGAAGTTTTCATTTTCTTTGCACGGAAAATTCATTTTCCATTTTCCGAGTGCCCAAAAGGAGGTTATTTTGTGAAGGAACTACCAAATAATTGTTGAAAAAATGGACCAAATCAATTTTATAAAATACTAGGCCATGTTTAATGCATAATTGACAAAATGTTTGGGTGTCAAAAGTTTTGATCCACCTCTGGTGAAAAAGACAAATTCTCGTCGATTCAGTTGGAAACGGGTCAAATTTGAACTGCAGCTGCCTCATAGTTTGCTATTTATTTTTTCCAAAAATCATTTATAGGTACATAAGTATCTATTTTATCATAGAAACACCAAAATTTTTCCAAGATTCAACAACTAGCTAGGAACGGTCAAGCCCGCCGTTTTGACCGCATTTTGAAACGGGCATAAAAAATTCAAAAAAATCAAAAAATTGGAAAACCTTCGCATTGTGTCATTATATGTGACCAAGTTTCCAGGAAAAATTATAAACTTGTAATACGGTAATTATTTAAAAAAAGTGTTCTCAGAAATGAGCTATCATGCGTGAAGATTCATGGCTTTCAAGCCAAAAGATCAATCTTATGGTCACATTCATGGCATAGTTTTTTCAAATGATCTCATATTGTGCACAAGGGTGCATCTTGGAATTCCAAACAATGTTGCCTAAGGAAGTTTTCATTTTCTTTGCACGGAAAATTCATTTTCCATTTTCCGAGTGCCCAAAAGGAGGTTATTTTGTGAAGGAACTACCAAATAATTGTTGCAAAAATGGACCAAATGAATTTCATAAAATACCAGGCCATGTTTAATGCACTATTGAAAAAATGGTTGGGTGTCAAAAGTTTTGATCCACCTCTGGTGAAAAAGACAAATTCCCGTCGATTCAAATGGAAACGGGTCAAATTTGAACTGCAGCTGCCTCATAGTTTGCTATTTATTTTTTCCAAAAATCATTTATAGGTACATAAGTATCTATTTTATCATAGAAACACCAAAAGTTTTCCAAGATTCAACAACTAGCTAGGAACGGTCAAGCCCGCCGTTTTGACCGCATTTTGAAACGGGCATAAAAAATTCAAAAAAAATCAAAAAATTGGAAAACCTTCGCATTGTGTCATTATATGTGACCAAGTTTCCAGGAAAAATAATAAACTTGTAATACAGTAATTATTTAAAAAAAGTGTTCTCAGAAATGAGCTATCATGCGTGAAGATTCATGGCTTTCAAGCCAAATGACCAATCTTATGGCCACATTCATGACATAGTTTGTTCAAATGATCTCATATTGTGCACAAGGGTGCATCTTGGAATTCCAAACAATGTTTCCTAAGGAAGTTTTCATTTTCTTTGCACGGAAATTTCATTTTTCATTTTCCGAGTGCCCAAAAGGAGTTTTTTTGTGAAGGAACTACCAAATAATTGTTGCAAAAATGGACCAAATAAATTTTATAAAATAACAGGCCATATATAATTCACAATTGACAAAATGGTTGGGTTTAAGAAGTTTTGATCCACCTCTGGTGAAAAAGACAAATTCCCGCTGATTCAGCTGGAAGCGGGTCAAATTTGAACTGCAGGTGCCTCATAGTTTGCTATTTATTTTTTCCAAAAATCATTTCTAGGTAAATAAGTATCTATTTAATCAGAAATACATGGTTTGATGGAGAGAAATCGAGGTTTGGACGGTGGCTGAGAGCCCCAACTCTAGAGCGCATAAGCTCGCATGCCCGCCGCGTGGTCACCGCGTGACCATGGTGTTGCCATGCGTTCTGGGAGGCCTAGGCATGTCTAGTGGGTTGTTCACTCCCCAGGTAGATGCTAGGAAGAAAATTATAACATAAGATTCTCACGAGGAGACCGATCGATGCTCAAACATGAATAAGCAGCCAAGTGTTTGATTTGCTATACGGGAAATGCACATGGCTAATGGGCATGAGTTTTGGCTGAGGATGATCAGTTACTAAGAAGACCGTCTTCACAATTTTTTAGGGAAATCAAGAATATATAAATAACACTTCCTTCACAAAGTGCTGCTCTGAACAGAATAGGAAAGTGAATATTGTTGAGTTATTTTTGAACTAGGCAAGGAAGGTTTTTGACATATTTGATGAAGATATGATCCAAACAATTTATGAGATTTTTTTGGGAATTTTTGGAATGACAAAAATATAGGTTGCTTCACAACCTAGGGCAAAAACTGCCACATGGACATGACACATAGGCAAAACTGATGAGGTGGCGCCTAGTCATCACAACCAACCAGAATCTACAAGGCTATGACCATCTATTTTGGTCGTTAACAACTAGAAATAAGGCAGCGGCCAGCCCTGTTTGCTTTGTGACCATTTGGTGTAAGGAAATTACGACCTTTCTGACCAAAATGGTCGCAATGGTTTAGGGTTTGGAGCCCCCCGAACAGCTTTTGACCAATTGGTCTCAAATGGTCATAGATCTATGACCAATTCTTCCAGGGTCACTGACAAAAGGTCACTAGTTGACATATTTCTTGTAGTGATAGGTTGTTCCTCGTTGGTGCTATGGAAGGCATGACGGATGGGCGTGTTTGGTGGATAGGTGGGTCGATGACGATCCAGAGTTTGCTGCCAAGAGCATCAAGGCCCGGGATAACCGTGGAAAAGACGGGACACACGGCCAAGGAAACAGGAACCACTGGGGCTTCAAGGCCATGAAGGTATATCTATATGTATGATGCATTTTGGTTCTTCTTTACCGTCATGTTCTTATGTATGGCTAACTTCTGTTTGACGTTGCAGGAGGACAAGTTGCAGAGGCCGCTCTCAGACATGGAGTCGTGGATGCTGGCCCGCGAGCGGAGTGATCTCAAGGAGGGCGAGAGCCAGTACTACGGCAACACCGAGCAACACCTGGAGTCTTACACTCAGAACTATCAGAAGTTGCATCCGGATGTTCCCGTTCCTGAGGTCGCCAAGTCTCAGATCGATGACATGGCGGTGGTGGCTATCCAGGGTAAGTCCCATGGCCGGTATCCATGTTTCGATGGCTTGATCACTCCATCGATCTCGTACACACGGCTTCGAGCTACCAACCCGAGCCCGTTAGAGAGTACGGGGTGTTCGCAGCCTCCCTTAGTCCGCCAACATGCTGTAAGTACTTCCCCTTATTTTCTTTGTCTCTATCTTTCTTAGTTTATTTTCAGCACTGCCCACTTAGAAACAACCTCAATTTTGTAGGCATATCAGGCCTTTCTCGAGCATAGGCATATTGAGGTGAGGGAGTACGTGCAACGAGTGAAGGCAAACGATGATTACAGCCGTCAAGTGATGGCTGTTAGTTTTGCCCTCTTAAACCAAGCTCAAATTTGCACTTTCATTCTTTCCGACTTTCTAGTTTGCATGTATAACTAACATCCAGGCTATGTTGGCGTCTTGGACTAACCGCACGGAGCCACCACAAGTTGGACCCCCACCACCACCCGTGGGAGACGCCCCACACATTCCCACGTTCGAGGAATGGCTGGCACTAGGCGGTGATACTCCGGTTAGTACATTTGCCTAACTAATGACAAACTAGTTCTCATTCATTCAACACTATCATGTCATATTTACTGTTAGAACCTTCTCTCAATCATGTAGGGGACCGGTGGCTCGACTCCTGCTCCGTCGACCCCAGTCACTCCGATCTGGCAGAGTGATGGTGGTCGTGGTGGCGGTTTTGGCGGAGGTGGACTAGGTGGTGGTTGTTTTGGCGAAGGTGGACTCGGTGGTGGTGGTGGTTTTGGCGGAGGTGGACTTGGCGGAGGTGGACTCGGTGGTGGTGGTGGTTTTGGCGGAGGTGGACTCGGTGGTGGTGGTGGTTTTGGCGGAGGTGGACTCGGTGGTGCTTCATGTCGATGATGATTCTGTGTATGCGGCCGTTGTGCCATGCCTTTCATGTTTTAACTTTTATGATGTTTCATGTCTTGCACTACTTTTATGTTCGTGACTTTCGCTAGTGATGATCTTTAGATGATGAACTTGACTATGTTTAAATGATGATGATGAACTGTCATATTTCATATTATTCTGCTTTGAAATGCTGTCAAATGAATTGAAAAAGAGAAAACAGGGAAAATAAAAAAATAAAAAAACAATGCCTACGGCAAAGCCGTCGACATATATACGCCCAGGAGCAACCAAGAGGCGCCACGTGGCAGAGCTATGCCTACGACAAAGCCGTTGGCATAGATTTACATCTATGCCGACGGCTTTGCTGTAGGCATAGCCCTGCCGCCAGGCCAAACCAAGGGGCGCCACGTGGCAAAGGTATGTCGACGGCTTGTCCGTCGGCATAGATTTAATCTATGCCGACGGCCAAGCCGTCGGCATACCTTTTCCACGTGTCTTCTCCTGAGTCGCCAGCGGTTTTGACGGCGTCGTCCCTTGCCATCAGACGAAAAACAACGCCGACGACTAAACTATGCCGACGGCTGCCCCACGGCCGTCGGCATACGCTCCTATGCCGACGTCTATACTACGCCGACGATCTGACACAACTACACCGACGTGATCTACACTGACGCGGCTATGCCGACGGCAGCCGTAGGCATAGATCTATGCCGACGGCATAGGACCCTGGGCCGTAGGCATAGCCCGTGAGTCCGGTAGTGACCGTACGTCCTCCGCTCCAGAGTAAAGTATCTGGATGTTTTCCAAGCGGTGGCGCCTCATACTAACGTGTTTTTCTTGTTTTTTTCCTTTTCCCTATATATATCAGCGAGGAAACAACATGAAAGGCAGCCGCGGCGCGACCGTCTTCGACGACCTAGCGGAGTGGCTGGTTGTCCACGAGATCCTCGTCCGGCTGCTTGTCAGAGACGTACTCCGCTGCCGCGCGGTACGCAGATCATGGCACGGCAGCACTTCCACGAACACCTTCGTCCTCGAGCACCATCGCTACCAGCCTTCGCTCCCCATCGTCAAACACGAAGATGGCATCTGCCGTGTTGTCAGAGCCTCCAACAATGATCTAAAGATATGGCCCGTCCTCCGGTACGCACATGATGATGTTATACACCGCGCCACCTGCGATGGCCTCCTCATCGTGTCGCAACGACACCAATACGATTTCTGCATCTGCAACCCGGCCACCTACAAGTGTGCATACCTGCCACTTCCTCCATGGTGACCACACTTCCTGGTCAGCGTAGCCGGGTTCTACCGGCACCGCACATCTGGAGAACACCGATTGCTTTGGGTGTTATACCCCGGGTCATACACGATGCCCGATGGGAGCGACATAGCAATTGAGTTGCTTGAGTACTTTGTCCTCACGGTCGGATCGGATCAGCCAAGACGCGTCCAATGGCCGACAGTTCCAAAACAAAGGTTTATTCCTGCTATCTGGTGCTACCATTTCCCACCAGTGCACCATCGTGGTAGCCTGCATTGGGTAGTGGGTCTCAACATAACGGTATTTGACACCATAGCCAAGACATTCTGGCAGATGAGCCGCCCAACACAGTTGGGCGATACGGTCTCATTGATGGATACGGGTGGCGCCCTAGCTTTGTGCCAGACCTCCTCTGAATGTGTCACTACTTTATATGTTTGGGTGTTGCAGGACTATGATGCTGAAACCTGGGGCTTTCTTTACAAGATTAACTTGTTAGCGATGGATGCATCGCCGACGCTTGATTTGTTTATCAAATAAGTTCCTAGCATGGTTGTGATGAATGAGCGCGAGTTGTTGGTTCAGCATCGTCGTAGCCATATGTTACATTGTGATACTGATGGCGTGTTTTTAGGAAATGTGGAAAGCGAAGAGTACAAAATCAACTGGACACTTACTAGGCATCGCCTCCAAGAGAGCATGATTTCACTTCCATTGTTTGAGACGCAAAAACAAGATGATGTGAACAAGGATGCCATGCTCCATCTTAATGTTTTGGACAAGTCGTGCGCTTGTCGTGCCCTTGAAGCATCTATCCTATATGAAGCGGACAATTTGGATGGCGGGAGAGGCACTTCTTCTATCATCATTCAGTGCTTGTTATGCTATCTTGAGCATCTTGCTAGTATTATAAACAATGGAGTACCTATGCTATATAGAACTGTTCTGAAATTCTCCCCTGTTTAATTTCAGCGTTCATTGTTCAAAAGCATGAAAGGCATGGTTGCAGTTTGGAATGCTAATTCCTTCATCAGAAGTTAATTATGGCATTTTAGTTGTACAATGGTTTGGTTTTGATATTCCGTTCTGTTACTTAATAATTAGATCTTTCATGTTCAGTGCACACTTTGGTCCTATTGCTTTTGCCACCTGGTCGCTCCCGCTCTTTGTGTGGAGATCTTTTTTCTCAGTCATATTTGGGAAGCTGCCTGTGATCGGGGTTCCCAGCATGGTTTTGTGTCTGATTGTTACCGCAACGGCAGTAATTGGGCCACTGCATCTGTTTTGGGTTGAATTGTTACTTCAGCATGATTATTGTTAAAAGATTGCAAGCACTTTGTTTCATCGACCTATGTCTTCTGTTACTTTGTTCTTAGATGTTATTATTACTCCTAATAGAATGGAACACTTTGTACACTGATAATACTTTAGTTTTGGTAAAGCGCATCTAATTGTGCGCTAAGTATTAAATATCTAAGTCCTATATCATTGACTTCACGTGAAGATTCGTGCAGATATTTTCTTTTTCCTTTCTAGTTTGATTGAGCCACTTAGATGTGCAATAAATATGACACGTCTAGATGTGCCCTAGATGTTTCTACTCCATTTACTTTCACGTGGCACTTTTAGAAGCACGAATTGCATGGTCGCAGTTTAAAATGATTCCTTGGTGTTGAGTAAGCACCGTTGAAATGGTCAATTATTTACTTTCGATATGCCCTTCCATAGGTTTATAGTTCAAGGGTTTTGAGTAAGCACCATGGTCGTAACTCCTAACTATCCCCCTCTGTTTCTAAATATAAGACCTTTTAGAGATTGTAACATGGTCTACATACAGATTTATAGACATGTTTTATAGTGTAGATTCATTTATTTTGCTCCATATGTAGTTCATATTGAAATCTTTAAAAGAACTTATAATTAGCAATGGAAGGAGTATGCATGAAGTAGCTGTTAAACATAGTTTTGTAGCGTGTCAGGGTATATTACTTGCGCATATACAGTAGGTAGTTAGGAGGGATATTTATCTTAACCATAGTCCTTATCTCTACCTCTTTCTTCTTTCTCAAGATTGTAATCCCAACTATGTATGCACTATCCCAGGGAGGTGCGCCCCTGGCCTTTATAACACGCAATAACGCTCCCACAATGAGTAAGATGCTTTCGCCTATTTGCACATGGTAATCAGAGCCTCCTCTTCCAAACCCTTGCTGCTCCATAGTCCCAAGCCATGTCTTCATCCAGCACCGCCCAAAGCAATCTCGCCAAGGTCACAGAGAAGCTCTCCCGGAAGAACTATGTCCTGTGGCAAACTCAAGTTACACCGCAGCTGCGGGGAGCTGGGCTCTTCGTCTACGTCGATGGAATGATGTCGGAACCCACCCACCTCCTCGTCACCAAGGACAAGGATGGCAAGGAGTCGTCCGAGCTCAACCCTCTCCATCCTATCTAGGTGAGGGAGGAACAGCAGGTGCTCGGCTACCTCCTCAACAACCTCTCCAAAGAAGTGCTGATCGCAGTGACCACGACCACCACCGCGCATGCCCTCTGGGCGGCGCTTGCAGGCATGTTTTCTTCTCAATCCATGAGTCGTGTCAACAATATTCGCACTGCCTTGATCAATGCACAGAAGGGCACCCAATCGGTTGCTGCATACTACACTCACATGCGTGGCCTTGCCGATGAACTCGCCACGGCCGGCAAGCCCATCCAGGACGATGAGCTCATCTCCTACCTGCTGCATGGGCTGGATATGGACCACCAGCCCCTCGTCTCCACCCGTGTCACGCCGGTCTCCCTCGACGAGCTGTACTCCATGATGAGCAACTTCGATCTGCGTGTGGCTCAGCTTCACAGCACCAGCGGTGGCTTCAAGTCCTCGGCCAACGCTGCCACTCGCGGGCGCGGTGGGTACTCATCGTGCCCTCATGGTCCTCCTCGACACAAGGGAAAGCAAGGCGGTGGCGGCTCCAACAACTCCTCTCGCGACGGACGCCCCAACTTCACCAACAACAGGGGCCGTCGCGGCGGGGGTGGCGGCAGTGGCAGCTCGGGCAGATCACGTCCTGATGCTGTACGCTGCCAGATATGCGGCAAGCCTGGCCAAACAGCCAAGGACTGCTGGTATCGCTTCGATGAAGACGAAGCCTCCTCTGATGAAGATGACAAGGTTGCTGCCGCCGCTGATGGGTCCTATGGCGTCGATACTAACTGGTATCTTGACAGTGGCGCCACCAATCACCTCACGGGGGAGCTCGAGAAGGTGACTCTTCGTGAAAAATATCATGGAAAAGATCAAATCCACACGGTAAGTGGTGCAGGTATGAGGATAAGTCATATATGTCATTCAGTTATACGTGCCCCTTCTCGCAAAATTCATCTTAGAAAAATTCTGCATGTTCGTAGTGCCAACAAAAATCTTCTCTCCGTTCATCGTATTACTATTGATAATCATGTATTCATTGAATTCCATCCTTTCTTCTTTTTTATTAAGGATCAGGCCACGAGGAAAGTTCTCTATCAAGGTAGATGTGTTCGAGGGCTTTACCCGTTGATTCTGGAGTTTAGAAGATCAAATAAACAAGCTTGTGGTGCTATCAAGCTTTCGTCCACATGATGGCACGATCGTTTAGGACATGCCTCCTTTTCTTTGATTGAACATTTTCTTAGGAAAAATAAGCTCCCGTTTGGTGGTGAGAGAAATATTGAAACTATTTGTGATTCTTGCCAAAGAGCAAAAAGTCATCAATTACCTTCTCCCATATCTACTAGTGTTTCCACTCAACCTTTGCAATTGATATTTTCTGATGTTTGGGGTCCTGCCCCCACCTTGGTTGGTCGACACACATACTATGTTAGCTTCATTGATGACTATAGCAAATTTTCTTGGATTTACCTTCTCAAGAAATGATCTGACGTTTTTCAAGTGTTCAAAAATTTCCAAGCACTTGTAGAACGCAAGTTTGATAGCAAGATTATTGCTGTCCAATCCGACTGGGGGGGGGGTATGAGAAGCTCAACTCCTTCTTTCAAACACTTGGTATATCTCATCATGTGTCATGCCCCCACGCTCACCAACAAAACGGGTCTGCCAAACACAAACACAGGCACATAGTTGAGGTTGGTCTAGCCCTTCTTGCCGGAGCTTCTATGCCCCTTAAATTTTGGGACGAAGCCTTTCTCACGGCTGTACACATTATCAACATGCTCCCTAGTAGAGTCATCAAAATGACACACCCACCAAACGGCTCCTCCATGTCAAACCCGATTATATGTCACTCCGTGTTTTTGGGTGTGCCTGTTGGCCTAATCTCCGACCATACAACTCTCGCAAACTCATGTTTCGCTCGAAACAATGTGTTTTTCTAGGGTATAGCCCTCAACACAAGGGGGTCAAATGCCTAAATGTCTCTACTGGTCGAGTATACATATCCCGTGATGTTGTATTTGATGAAACTAAGTTTCCCTTTGCTGATCTTCATCCAAATGCTGGCGCCTTACTTTGGAAAGAAATTCTCCTTTTGCCTCCAAACCTAACTGGCTTTGATAATGGGGAGTATAACTCTAATGATTCTATTATGACTAACCCTCTCACCACCTTGCATGAGCTATGTGATGATATAGGAAGTTGCGCTGAAGAAAACAGAATTAAAAACGGTGAAGAAAATTGCCCAACAGGGCCATATTTTATGTGCCAGGATTTGGGGAGCAAATCCCTCTCGGGATCGACGCCCGCAGGTGCTGCAGACCTGCCAGCACGTCAGCAGGCGGACCCGCCCGCGCCACGCGGCAGCCAACGGATGGAGGCGACGACCCACACTCGCCAGGGCCCACGGGCGGTCGTTTCTCTGTCCAGCCGGTCTGCTACAAGCATCGGGATCTGCGTCGGCCACCTGGCGCGGGCCCCATGCCTGGCCCAATGGGCTCCATGTCTGGCATGCACGAGGGACGAGCTCAATCATTGTCACGTGATGAGCCTTGTCCAGCGGGATCTTCTGTGGTGCGTGTGACTCTGCCTCACGTTGCTGCTTCATCCCTGCGCACAGAGGATCCGACCTCAGTTTCGGATGCGGCTGCTGCGCATTCTCCTGAATCCACCTCGGGATCAGCAGTTGCAGCCCCCATGGGATCTTCTGCGCCGGAGCCAATCACGTCACGCCGCACTCATCTACAACAAGGGGTAATACAACCAGTAAATTATAAACATATGACAAAATTCGGGATGATCTGCTCCACAGGTGAACCAGGCGAGCCATATTCACTTGAAGAAGCCCTTAGTGATGAAAACTAGAAACAAGCAATGAAAGAAGAGTACATGGCCTTACATAGGAACAACACATGGCACTTGGTTCCTCCACGGCAAGGTAAAAACCTCATTGACTGCAAGTGGGTCTTTAGGATTAAGAGAAAATCTGATGGGACTATTGATCGTTACAAAGCAAGACTTGTAGCAAAAGGTTTCAAACAACGGTATGGCATAGACTATGAGGTGACCTTTAGTCCAGTTGTAAAAGCTGCCACTATCCGTCTTGTTTTGTCCATTGCTGTTTCCAGGGGCTGGAGTCACAGACAGCTAGACGTACAGAACGCGTTTTTGCATGGTGTTCTGGAAGAGGAAGGGTACATGAAACAACCTCCTGGTTTTGAAAACAAGAATACACCTTCCTATGTATGTAAGCTTGACAAAGCTATATATGGATTGAAACAGGCTCCTAGAGCATGGTACTCACGGTTGAGTCACAAAATGCAAGCACTTGGCTTCATTCCTTCAAAGTCTGACACCTCTTTGTTTATTTACAACAAATGCAACACTCATATATTTGTTCTCATCTATGTTGATGATATTATTGTCACATGTTCGTCTAATGAGGCTATCACAGGACTGTTGAAGGATCTCAGTGCAGAATTTGCTCTCAAGGACCTTTGAGACTTGCATTATTTCCTAGGGATAGAGGTGAAGAAACATGAGGATGTCCTTCATCTCTCCCAGGAAAAGTATGCAACTGATCTGGTAAAAAAGGCTGGTTTGCAAGGATGTAAACCCTCACCTACTCCACTATCCAGTTCAGAAAGTTTGTCCCTTATAGAAGGGCAGCCCTTGGGTCAAGATGACAGTACAAGATATAGGAGTCTGGTAGGTGCACTTCAATACTTGACACTTACACGTCCTGATATCTCATTTGCTGTTAATAAGGTCTGTCAGTTTGTTCATGCACCCACCACAGTGTGCTGGACTGCTGCAAAGCGTATAGTTCAATATGTCAAGAATACTCTCAAGATTGGTCTGAATTTCAGTAAGTCATCATCTACACTTTTGAGTGCTTTCTCAGACTCTGACTGGGCAGGCTGCTTGGATGACAGGCGGTCCACTGGTGGCTTTGCAGTATTTTTTGGTCCCAACTTAATTTCATGGTGTGCAAGAAAACAGGCCACTGTTTCTCGATCTAGTACCGAGGCAGAATACAATGGAAAATGCCACAGCTGAAATCATATGGATGCAATCACTGCTGAAGGAACTTGGTGTTAAAAGTCCTCAAGCTCCATGTTTATGGTGTGATAATCTGGGTGCTACATACTTGTCTGCCAATCCAGTTTTTCATGCTAGGACTAAACATATTGAAATTGATTTTCACTTTGTCAGAGAACGAGTGGCTCAGAAGAAACTTGACATACGTTTTGTGCATTCCAAGGATTAGATAGCAGATGGATTCACAAAACCTCTTCCCACAAGAAGCTTTGAAGATTTCAAACATAATCTCAACTTGATGAAGTTGTGATTAAGGGAGGATGTTAAACATAGTTCTGTAGCGTGTCAGGGTATATTACTTGCGCATATACGGTAGGTAGTTAGGAGGGATATTTATCTTAACCACAGTCCTTATCTCTACCTCTTTCTTCTTTGTCAAGATTGTAATCCCAACTATGTATGCGCTATCCCAGGGAGGTGCGCCCGTGGCCTTTATAACACGCAACATCGCTCCCACGATGGGTAAGACGCTTTCGCCTATTCGCACAGTAGCAACTCTAGCACCTGGTTGCTCCTGCTCTTTGTGTGGAGAACTTTATTTTTTGTGGCAAACTTGCGTAGTTGGGAATGATTTGACACTCAACAAAGTTTGGTGGTTTCTGATTGTTACTACATCACGGCCTCTATTGAAGTTTTTGGCAAGTAATTCCTGGGCTGTTTGGAAGTGTATGTTGGGGTCTTTCTTTCCTACTGCTTCTGTGTCCATGATTCTGTGATGTTCTTTTTTTTGAAACGGAGGCAAAAGATTTGCCTCGTATATTAATAAAGAGGAGAGTAGAGATTGTTCGTGTTACAACACCCTTATAGAGTACAAAGAAATTACTCTCGCAACATGATTGAGCCCAACTTTCTTGCCCCTGCGGTCACCCATAGAGTTGCATCCTTCTTAATATTATTTAGGAGAACCATTGGCAGCATGCTTTTGTTGAGGAAGACAAGAGTGTTCCGCTCATTCCATATGGACCATGAGGCTAACATAACAAACGAGGCCATAGCCTTCCTATTGGGAACTGAAGCATCAGACATCCCAATCAACCACTCCTTGGTGGATCGGCATGAGAGCCAAGAAGAGGTATCAACGTGATCTAGTTGAAGCCAGTTTTTTATCATGCCCCAAACTCTGATCGTGACTCTGTACTTGAATAGTAGGTGGTCAACAGATTCATGTACTTGCTTGCATAAGGGGCATAGGCCACAGTTTGGCCATCCCCGCTTGGTAGCCTATCCACGTTCCACACCCTATTTCGCATAGCCATCAAAGCAAAGAATTTGACTTTAGGCGGTGCCCAATACTTCCAAACTGTGCATAACATAGGAGACCGGGTCAAGCCAAAGAATTGGGCCTTGTAAGCGGCCGCTGCCGAATAGAGGCCACTATTAGTGTACTTCAAAATGATGTCATCCTCAATGTTCTCCTGTAGCTGGAAGCCACGCAGGGTAGTCCAGAGCTCAAGGAACTCCCTGAAATGTGCAAGGGAGAAGCCGACAGAGGTGTTGATTTTAGAGATCCAGGCATCGTCCTTCAAGGCTTCAGGAATCTTCCAGTTTTTTTCTCTTGGAATCCTTCGGTGATATTTTGATCAACATGTTGGAAGGCTTGTTGGCCAACGGAGTATTATTTTTGTGCAAGGCTGCTGTTGCATGTCCCTTGCATTTGTGTCTTTATTTGTGCTTTAACCAATTTGCTGCACTTGCTATTACTCCCTCCGTTTCAAAATAGACGACCCAATTTTGTATTAACTTTAGTACGAAGTTGGGTCATTTATTTTGGAATGGAGGAAGTACTCCGTATGTCTCGTAATATAAGATGTTATTACTTCCTCCCTCTGTGTGCATTGGGTGCGCGTAGTTTTAGGTCATCGATTTGGCTAACTAATTGCTCCTTTCATTCCATAATTCTCATCGTGGTTTGAATTAATACCGTTAATTCAAATTATTAATCGGAGGGAGTATATGTCATATGCCATCTACTGCGTCAGTGATGGTGGGTCTCGGCAGCGTGGCACAATGGGATATTGGTGTTGGACATGTGTTGATAGACGCGCGAAGGATGGTGGCGTTGTCTGGCGTAGACAACAGTTGGGTCTGGCAAGAGGTCAATGCATTGATCTCTCCTGAAATGGCAGTGACAGATTCTGGAGCGCGCGCATGTGTTGTGCGCTGAGGGTTAGTCGGACCGATCACTACTAGGAAAAACCCTAGTAGTAGCATGGGCTTTTTGCCTATCGGTAGCACAGAGACCCGTATTACTGCTAGGGCGCTACAACTAACTTTTAGCAGTAGCGCTGGTCTAACCCCCGCTACTGCTAAGTCAGTTATCAGTAGCATGGGGTCAGACTTGTCCTACTGCTAAGTACTAGACAAGTTGGCCGTATGGGCGCAAATTCAACGTCTGCCTGATAATTTTCTGATCAATTCGGTAGTTAGAGGTATGGCTTCAGAGATCAAAGAGATTCTGGAACGACAATTAACCCTTCCTGCTGGTTTCTTTGGATCCTTTGTGAGAGTTAAGCTAAATATTTATGTGAATGCAAATACAAAACACTTTGTCACGGGAAGGGAGGGAGATGAGAGAGTTCGCTATCAGGTACATATGGTGACTTTGTCCATTGGTATGAGGAATACGGAGACGGAGAACATGATACATCAAAATTTTAGTGGGGAGAATTTGTTCTAGCTGAGTCTGGTCATGCTAGAGCGGGCACTGGACGTGGAGACTTTGGTTCGCAGGGAGGTCGGGGTGCTAATCCTCGAGGCAGTGGCAGGGGGAGAGATGGGTATGACACTAGTAAGAGCTGGCAGTTCAATACCCAGCCAGTAAACCAAGTTGACATCAATGTGGCGGCAGAGAAGGAACCCCAAGGAGTAGCGAGGATAGCTTAAACTTGAGTACAACTGGTGTGGTCAGTGCTACATGTACAGAGGTTGTGCAATACAATGAAATAGGGACCCCAACTTGTCAGCAACAAAGAAGCATCGATCGGTTGATAATTTGTTGCAAGATGATGCTCTAGTAGTGTCACCAACTCCTGCGGTGACCATTGATCCTACCTCGAGGACGTTGGTGTTAGTGGAGAAGACCATGCCCGATGGGATTCCACCAGTCCCTCTAGTCTATGTCTCTCCCATGAAAACAAGCAAGAGACCCTAGATATGTATTGGAGGTGACTTAGCTGATGACTTTTCTTCCACTACTATGGAAAAGCCTAGTAGTAGTGCAGGTAGTCGCGCTACTAATACAACGCTACAACTAACGTTTAGCAGTTGCCCGTTTTGGGCTTTTGGCCCGCGTGACTGGTATCTAGGGGTAGCAGTAGCATTTGTTGTAGAAACGCTCTGCTGCTAATAGTTGTAGTACCCTAGTTTAAAAAGCACTACTGCTAAGAACACACTACTGCTAAAGTCATACCATGCGCTACTGTTATTAGTTTCTGAATATTTTTTCTGCTGCATATTTTGTGCTACTGAATTGTGTTTAGGGTTTTATACAATAGTCTCTAACATATCATACACATACAAATCTAATCATATCATACACATACAAATAGTCTCATCAAATCGATCATGTCATCATCATAATCGTCATCCAACACAAAATGATGTCTCTCGTCATCATCTCGAAATAGTGATACAAGTTATGACATGTCTCGAATACTTGCAACTACATCGTCATCCATCTAAACAATGATATAGACGAGAAGAGCTATCACTATGAGTGAGAGAGTAACTATGCAGTACATGAGGCGGCGGTTATGATTCCTCTCTCGCACTAGCGTAAACCTCAAGTAACTAGCTTCTCCTTCTTGATTGCTTTTGAAGCCTTTATGGCTGGCGCCTGACAACCGCTCCACTTGCGCCTAACACTCGTGCCACTCGTCATATACTCCTAGTAGTGTTCTATGGAAGCTCTTGGTGATATGGTGGATGGATCTGATGTGGAACAAAAGAAATCACGCACGATCGGCGGGCCCCTCTAAGGGGTACCGTGGGCACAATGAGTATATTTGCATGGAACTGTCGTGGGGCAGGCAACAACGCGACAGTTCGGGAACTTCATGACTTTGCGGTGAAATTTGCACCGGCGATGTTTCGAGTTTTTGAAACACAGATTAGTAAATCCAAAGCACAATTTTTTGCATCGCCGATAGGAATGACTGTAGTTTTGCGGTGGTAAGCTCTAGAAGGAGTGTGGTCTTGTGTTATTTTGGAGTAAAAAAATTAAAGTTGGTGGTTTTGAGTTATTCCCGTTATCACATTGGTGCTAAAATCAATGAGCATGATAACTCTTGGCGTCTTCCATTGATTTACGGTGATGCGAAAGTGGCTGATAGACAAAACACTTGGAGTACTTTGATGGATGTATCTACACACAGTAACTTGCCTTGGGTTGCTCTGTGTGATTTGAACGAAGTTTGAATTTGAATGAGCATCATGGTATTCGTAATCATAGCCAGGCCCAGATTGAAGCATTTAGAGACGTGGTTGATGTGTGTCACTTACATGACATGGGCTTGATGTTGGTTGGACTTGTGAAAATAAAGTTACATTGCATACGTATACCAGTGTCTGGTTGGATCGTGCCCTAGCTACTCATGCTTGGAGTTTACCATTTTCCAGATGGTGTAGTGCCGCACCTTACTTCTGCCTGTCGGATCATATGGCACTCTTGTTGAAGATCAGAGAGTAGGCACCCCATGGTGCTCAACACAAACACTTTCGGTATGAGGTCATGTGAGAATGCCATGTTGACTTATGTAAGATAGTTTCAGATGCGTGGTCGACAGACCTGCAGGCGCACTCAATTGAGGAGGTAAAAAACAAGCTAACATCCCTTGCCAGTAATCTCGGCCGATGGGACAGGGACATTTGCCAATGTTCGCAAGAAAATAAACGATTCAAAAGCTGAACTTGAGAGTTTAAGATTGCGGACAGGGAGAGTTGGTCCGGATCATCGGGAACTAAAAATATCTAAAAACTTAGTGGAACTATATCTTCGTCAGGAAAAGATGTGGCGACAACGATCTCGTATTCAGTGGTTAGCAGATGGATACAAGAATACTAATTTCTATCATCTGAGAGCCAATATGAGGAGAAGAAGGAATAAGATAGAAAAGTTGCAGGCTTCTAATGGGGATATGGTTTCCATGGAGGCTTTGGCATTGGACTTTTAAAAAACACTTTTCACAAGTGAGGGGGTTCACAACATGGCGGGAGTTTTAGATATTATACCATGCAAAGTAAATCACTCTATGAATGAGTCACTTACAAAACCATATTCTGAGGAGGAGGTCAAGAAGGCATTATTTCAAATGCGACCCATCAAATCTCCTGGTCCAGACGGCTTTCCTACTAAAACTTTCAGCATCATTGGGATATTTGTGGAGCGGATGTGCCTAGGCCGGTTCTCCGTATTGTTGAAGGTACATAATCTGCGAAAAGCATAAATGATACTATCATGGCTTTGATTCCTAAGGTACATAATCCATCAAGTTTATCTCAGTAGCGCCCTATTAGTTTATACAATGTGCTATATAAAATTGCGTCCAAGGTGATAGCTATCTGTTTGAAAGAGGTCTTACCTGAGATTATTTCAGAAGAGCAATCTACTTTTGTTCCTGGTCGGTTAATTATAGATAATATTATGTCAGCATATGAATGTTTGCATTTTATGAAGAAGAATAAGGCAAAGTTTCCCATATCTCGTGCATGGAAATTGGACATGACGAAGGCCTATCACAGTGTAGAGTGGTCCTATCTTCAAGAAATTATGGAAAAGTTTGATTTTGCATAACAGTGGATTTCCACAGTTATCAGTATGGTAAGATTGGTCTCTTTTTTAGTTATGTTCAATGGGAAAAGATTGGAGAATTTTTAGCCATCAAGAGGTATCCAACAAGGAGATCCTCTTTCACCCTATCTATTTTTGTTCGTAGCAGAGGGCCTTTCGTGACTGTTAAAATCTAACAATCAGTCGTTTTCAGCTAAGTGGTATCAAAGTGGCTTCGTCGGCACCTCCGGTGAACCACCTCGTGTTTGCAGATGATAGCCTATCATTTTTCAAAGCAAGTAGATAAGGGGTGGAAGAAGTTTCAAACTTGTTAGGGACTTATTGCAATGCTATAGGACAGAGACTAAACAGGGGCAAGTTCTCCATATTTCTTAGTAAGGGTTGTCCGGAGAGTATTAGGGCGGAGGTCAAGGAGTGCCTTGATTGAAGGAAATATGCCCTAGAGGCAATAGTAAATTTGTTATTTATATTTCCTTATATCATGATAAATGTTTATTATTCATGCTAGAATTGTATTAACCGGAAACTTAGTACATGTGCGAATACATAAAGAAACAGAGTGTCCCTAGTATGCCTCTACTTGACTAGCTCATTAATCAAAGATGGTTAAGTTTCCTAGCCATAGACATGTGTTGTCATTTGATGAACATGATCACATCATTAGAGAATGATGTGATGGACAAGACCCATCCGTTAGCTTAGCACTATGTTCATTTTGTTAATTGCTATTACTTTCTTAATGACTTATACATGTTCCTATGACTATGAGATTATGCAACTCCCGAATACCAGAGGAACACTTAGTGTGCTATCAAACATCACAATGTAACTAGGTGATTATAAAGATGCTCTACAGGTGTCTCCGATGGTGTTTGTTGTGTTGGCATAGATCGAGATTAGGATTTGTCACTCCGTGTTTCAGAGAGGTATATCTGGGCCCTCTCGGTAATGCACATCACTATAAGCCTTGCAAGCAATGTGACTAATGAGTTAGTCACGGGATGATGCATTAGGGAACGAGTAAAGAGACTTGCCGGTAACGAGATTGAACTAGGTATGATAATACCGACGATCGAATCTAAGGCAAGTAACATACCAATGACAAAGGGAACAACGTATGTTGTTATGCGGTTTGCCCGATAGAGATCTTTGTAGAATATGTAGGAGCCAATATGAGCATCCAGGTTCCGCTATTGGTTATTGACCGGAGGTGAGTCTCGGCCATGTCTACATAGTTCTTGAACCCGTAGGGTCCGCACTCTTAGCATTCGATGACGATTGGTATTATGAGTTGATGTGATTTGATGTACTGAAGGTTGTTCGGAGTCCTGGATGAGATCATGGACATGACGAGGAGTCTCAAAATGGTCGAGACATAAAGATTGATATATTGGACCATGTTGTTCGGACACCGGAAGTGTTCCGGAGAGTTTCGGATAAAACCGAAGTGCCGAAGGGTTACCGGAACACCCCCCCCCCCCTCGGGGAAGTTAATGGGCCACCATGGGCCTTAGAGGAGAGAGGGCCGACTAGGAGGTGCCCCTCCAGTCCGAATTGGACAAGGGGTGGGGGCGGCGCCCCCGTCCTTCCTTCTCTCCCCTTCCGTCTTCCTTCCCCTCCTTGTTGGACTAGGAAAGGGGGGAACCTACTCCTAGTAGGAGTAGGATTCCCCCCTCCCCTTGGGCGCGCCCCTTGAGTCCGTCCGGCCCCCTCCTC
>NC_041386.1:682511532-682561260 GCF_002162155.2 Triticum dicoccoides | reverse complement strand
CTTAGGCGAAGCCCTGCGCTGGTAACTTCATCATCACCTTCACCACGCCATCGTGCTCACGAAACTCTCCCTCGACCTCAGCTGAATCTAGAGTTCGAGGGACGTCACCGAGCTGAACGTGTGCAGATCTCGGAGGTGCCGTGCGTCGGTACTTGATCGGTTGGATCGAGAAGACGTTCGACTACATCAACCGCGTTAGTTAACGCTTCCGCTTTCGGTCTACGAGGGTACGTGGACACACTCTTCCTACTCGTTGCTATGATTCTCCTAGATAGATCTTGCGTGATCGTTGGAATTTTTTTGAAATACTATTTTCCCCAATAGTGGCATCAGAGCCAGGTCTATACGTAGATGTTATATGCACGAGTAGAACACAAAGAGTTGTGGGTGATAATAGTCATGCTGCTTACCAGCATGTCATACTTAGATTCGGTGGTATTGTTGGATGAAGCATCCCAGACCGACATTACATGACCGCTTTCATGAGATTCAACCACTGTGCTTTGCACACAAGTGGCTAGTGGGTGTCTGTTTCTCCAACTTTAGTTGAATCGAGTGTGACTACGCCCGGTCCTTGTTGAAGGTTGAAACAACACACTTGACGAAGAATCATTGTGGTTTTGATGCGTAGGTAAGAACGGTTCTTGCAAAGCCCGTAGCAGCCATGTAAAATTTGCAACAACAAAGTAGAGGGCGTCTAGCTTGTTTTTGCAGGGCTGTTGTGATGTGATATGATCAAGACGTGATGATATATAAATTGTTGGGAGCCATATGGTTGTCGCTTTATTGTATGAAATGCAATCGCCATGTAATTGCTTTACTTTATCACTAAGCGGTAGTGATAGTCGTAGAAGCAATATTTGGCGAGACGACAACGATGCTACGATGGAGATCAAGGTGTCAAGCCGGTGACGATGGTGATCATGATGGTGCTTTGGAGATGGAGATCAAAGGCACAAGATGATGATGGCCATATCATATCAGTTATATTGATTGCATGTGATGTTTATCCTTTATGCATCTTATTTTGCTTAGTACGGCGGTAGCATTATAAGATGATCTCCCACTAAATTTCAAGGTACAAGTGTTCTGCCTGAGTATGCACCATTGCGACAGTTTGTCATGCCGAGACACCACATGATGATCAGGTGTGATATGCTCTACGTTCACATACAACGAGTGCAAGCCAGTTTTTGCACATGCAGAATACTCAGGTTAAACTTGACGAGCCTAGCATATGCAAATATGGCCTCGGAACACTGAGACCGAAAGGTCGAGCGTGAATCATATAGTAGATATGATCAACATAGTGATGTTCACCATTGAAAACTACTCCATCTCACGTGATGATCAGACATGGTTTAGTTGATATGGATCACGTCATCACTTAGATGATTATAGGGATGTCTATCTAAGTGGGAGTTCTTAAGTAATATGATTAATTGAACTTTAATTTATCATGAACTTAGTACCTGATAGTATTTTGCATGTCTATGTTGTGGTAGATAAATGGCCCGTGCTACTGGCCCGTTGAATTTTAATGCGTTCCTAGAGGAAGTGAAGTTGAAAGATGATTGTAGCAACTACACAGACTGGGTCCGTAACTTGTGGATTATCCTCATTGCTGCATAGAAGAATTTCGTCCTGGAAGCACCGCTAGGTGCTAGGCCTTTTGCAGTTGCTACTGATGATGTTAAGAACGTCTGGCAGAGCAAAGCTGATGACTACTCGATAGTTCAGTGTGCCATTCTTTACGGCTTAGAACCGGGACTTCAATGATGTTTTGAACGTCATGGAGCATATGAGATGTTCCAGGACTTGAAGTTAATATTTCAAGCAAATGCCCGGATTGAGAGATATGAAGTCTCCAATAAGTTCTATACACTGGTGCGCGTCGGTCCTAAACAAAATGTTTTTAACCCCTTTCCGCGACGGCATTTGGAACCGTCTCCAAGTGAGTGTGGGCGATAGGGGGGTCTGTTGTCTACTACACAACCTTCTTCTTGTAGACGTTGTTGGGCCTCCAAGTCAGAGGTTTGTAGGACAGTAGCAAATTTCCCTCAAGTGGATGACCTAAGGTTTATCAATCCGTGGGAGGCGTAGGATGAAGATGGTCTCTCTCAAACAACCCTGCAACCAAATAACAAAGAGTCTCTTGTGTCCCCAACACACCTAATACAATGGTAAATTGTATAGGTGCACTAGTTTGGCGAAGAGATGGTGATACAAGTGCAATATGGATGATAGATATGAGTATTTGTAATCTGAAAATATAAAAACAGCAAGGTAACTAATGATAAAAGTGAGCGTAAACGGTATTGCAATGGTAGGAAACAAGGCCTAAGGTTCATACTTTCACTAGTGCAAGTTCTCTCAACAATAATAACATAATTGGATCATATAACTATCCCTCAACATGCAACAAAGAGTCACTCCAAAGTCACTAATAGCGGAGAACAAACGAAGAGATTATGGTAGGGTACGAAACCACCTCAAAGTTATCCTTTCTGTTCTATCTATTCAAGAGTCCGTAGTAAAATAACATGAAGCTATTCTTTCTGTTCAATCTATCATAGAGTTCATACTAGAATAACACCTTAACACACAAATCAACCAAAACCCTAATGTCACCTAGATACTCCATTGTCACCTCAAGTATCCATGGGCATGATTATACGATATGCATCACACAATCTTAGGTTCATCTATTTAACCAACACAAAGTACTTCAAAGAGTGCCCCAAAGTTTCTACCGGAGAGTCAAGACGAAAACGTGTGCCAACCCCTATGCATAGGTTCATGGGCGGAACCCGCAAGTTGATCACCAAAACATACATCAAGCGGATCACGTGATATCCCATTGTCACCACAAATAAGCATGGCAAGACATACATCAAGTGTTCTCAAATCCTTTAAAGACTCAATCCGATAAGATAACTTCAAGAGGAAAACTCAATTCATCACAAGAGAGTAGAGGGGGAGAAACATCATAATATCCAACTATAATAGAAAAGCTCGTGATACATCAAGATCATGCCATAGAGAGAACACAAGAGAGAGGGAGAGAGATCAAACACATAGCTACTGGTACATACCCTCAGCCCCGAGGGTGAACTACTCCCTCCTCGTCATGGAGAGCGCCGGGATGATGAAGATGGCCACCAGTGATGGATTCCCCCTCCGACAGGGTGCCAGAACGGGCTCCCGAGAGGTTTTTGGTGGCTACAGAGGCTTGCGGCGGCGGAACTCCCGATCTATCTTGTGCTTCGAAGGTTTTGGGGTATATGGACTTATATAGGCGAAAGAAGTCGGTCAGAGGAGCCATGAGAGGCCCACGAGGGTGGAGGGCGCGCCCAGGGGGTGGGCGCGCCCAGGGGGTAGGCGCGCCCCCTATCTCGTGGCCTCCTCGAAGCTTCCCTGGCTTGCACTCCAAGTTCCCTGGATTGCTTCTGTTCCGAAAATAACTTTTCCGAAGGTTTCATTCCGTTTGGAATCCATTTTATATTCCTTTTGTTCGAAACACTGAAATAGGCAAGAAATCAACAATATGGGTTGGGCCTCTGGTTAATAGGTTAGTCCCAAAAATGATATAAAAGTGTATAATAAGGCCCATAAACATTCAAAACAGATAATAAAATAGCATGAATGCTTCATAAATTATAGATACGTTGGAGACGTATTAGGGTCCTTCCCACACGACCTAGAAACCGTCGGGGATATGCCCTCCTAGCACACACGTTCGGCAAAATGAGGTCGTGTGCGACCGGCAAGCGCTCAAATACAGAAATATGTACAATAGAGCTAAAAAGTAGAATTATACGGCGAAATTGTTTCCAGTCGCAAGTACATCCCACACAGTCAGTCCCCGCTAAACATTGTCGTTCGTATGCACATCCTACAAAGTCGCTCCAAGGTAAACATTTCTGTTCACAGGTACATCACACACAAATTTTCCCGTTAAGTCGTTTGCGTTATTGAATGTATCACACACGGTCCGTAGAAGAAACTATTTGGCAAAGGCTGTCCATCACACACAGTTTTTATGTGGTAAATGTTTGTGCAAGGTGGCCTAACACAAACAGTTTTCAAGAGAAAGTCGTGTGTGATTGTTCATTGATCCAATACGGTTTAATCCTAGAAACTGTGTGCATTGCGTGAGGACATCGCCCACGGTATTATTTCAACAACCGTTTGCAATAGCAAAACCCAATTATTAGGAAAAATCGCCATTAGTAGGCTAATTATCCGATTATTCATAATCCATTTATTAATCTAATTGACTTTTCATATTAAGCACACAATATATTTCATTTCCGTATTAAGGAAGCAGAATTTCATAATTGAAATACATCAGAGTACATCATGATATAGCTTCTGCACTCAGCTATCCCATTACACAACTGCACCAGCAGCAAGTTCCACATGCAACATGTAGAACTTTTCGAAATTAGCATCATAGACGGTATATAGACAGATGCATCTCATCTGGAAAACTGCTGAAGCGGAAGGCGAATATTGAGCCTTCATTCATGTTGAAGGTCTTTGCAACTTTAGGCCAGTGCATGTGGATGATTGACCATCCGTACTTCGTCCTCTTCAAGAACACTTCAATATTGACCCGTGGGTGTTGTATGAAAACCTTCCTCGACTCCTGGCCATAGAGGTGGTTTGAGAGGTAATCATTAGTGAACTGCTTTGGAAAGGCCTGAAAACAAGGATGTGCATAAATATCTTCTCTATATTGAAAATGGGGCAAAGGAATAAAAAAGGCAAGGTATAATAGTTAGTACCATCTTGTAGTGAACTGATGTTTTCTTCCTCGACTCCTGACCAAACAGTTAACTACAGCCAATTGTAGCAATTGTATTTGTTTCTCATGTATTTACTACAGCCAAATTCAATTTATTCCTCAAATGGAATACAATAACAGAATGCACCCACAATTTTGTAAAGATAAATTCGATTTATTTCTCACACGGAAGACATTACAAAATTGCAGCCTAAAGAATTGAACATCACATTTGCAGAATTGAACCAAACAGTTAACTGAAGACGACAACTAATTAACAAAACAGTTAATAAGTGAGTACCACACTGCACGACATATAGAACATATACACTAGAGCAACAGATTGCATGGTAAAATTAGATTGCACAATTCACTAGAATTTGTGAAGGAAAGACAGGAGCAGCACACGCAACGGGTAAACCAAGCATGCTTAACCGGCATAGCTAGCAAATGGCAAGGTGCTCCCTCAAGATCTGGGGGTCGGCACGAATGGCAGCCATCACGACCTCATACGCTCGTGCGGCCGCAATTTGCTTCTCCGCTGCCAAATGCTCCTTGAGGTCCTGGCTATACTGCGTGCACCATGGCTTTGGCCGGCGCTTATTTGGTGGAGGGGTCGGTGATTTGGGTGGAAGGTGTCGCGCTCGCACCGGTGGTCAGGGCAAGTGGGATGTGGAAGGAGGAGGAGGATGGGGGTCGGGTGTGAATTTCCTGCCTAGATAGAGGAGGCCGAGCAGCGTGAAGGAGGGTCGTCGATGAGGAGGCGGCGCTGCAAGCAAGGAGTCAAGGTTTCAACTTGGAAAGGAAGGAGGAAAGAGGGGAAATATGGCTTTTGGTAGGAGGGAGGGGGCGGGGAGTTAGATATTTCCGCGAAAGCAAAAAATTTGGAATCGCTTCAGCGAAAAAACTGGTGCGCAAAGTGTCATCAGACACGGTCCCTTATTCAGAACTGTGTAAGATATGTGGACATCACAAACGATTCAGATAGCTTAACCCGTGTGTGAAGAGACTAAATGTCAAAAGTTTTGGTTCGAATTTCCGTGGTTACAGTGGCCATCCACGTCATTGCATAATTTGGGTACACAAAGGAGACTACAGCACACCCACACTTCTTAATTGAGAAAGTTCAGCAATTAAACAGAGCTAGCTGACCTAAACATTACTCCAACAAATTAAAGACTGGCGCTCTTAATTAAACAAAACAAAGAGTACTACTACAGCTGGTGCTTGTCGATCTCCGCCGCCACCTCCATGTCCAGCTCGTGCCCGACGGTCTCCATGGCATCCATCGCACCATACTCGGCAAGCATCTAGCCATCCGCGTCCGCCATCTCTTTGTAAAAGGCCTCCACGAGCTGGGCATGGGCAGACGCGATCTGGGCTTGAATGGGCTCCGTCGTTGCAAGGTATGCGGCGGAGGAACAAACGGCTGCTTGAACGCTCTCAGCGTTTGCCAGCTCTTCGGTCGTGGGTTGCCGAGCGTTGTCGAAGAAGTTTCTTTTTATTTGTGTCGTGACCGCCAGGAGCTGGGCATGGGCGGCCTTGATATGGTCGTGGGCGGCCTCCATCAGGGCTAAGGCCGCCATTTTGGAACGGAAAGCTGCTGTGCCACCCTCGCCAATTGCTATCCCTGAGGCAAATGTTGCCGCCACCACCTGAGAAGCAATAGCGGCCGTTTGGGCTGCCTTTGCCACCCGGTTGTAGATTGCGGCCGCGCTCATGCACCTTGTTAGCACGTGCATGGTGGTTGAGGCCGTGCTCTCGCCGGAATGGGCCACTGAAGTTTCCCTCATGACACGGGTCCACGTGCCCATCTTTCACCGGCGATGATTGAACAGTGAAATGATATTTGGGAAGCGAGCTAGTGTGCTTGAGACGTCGGCTATGGACTATAGCCGATGCACCTTCTCGCGTAAGCCATAGGTGTACTATACACCAACGGTGCTCCAGGATATGTTGTGCTGCATCTCACGCGGTTGCTGATAATAAACTGTGTGCGATCTACTTGATTTTTCATCTTGATTTGAATTACATAATGGGGTCACAGCAGCAATTGACGGTGTTTGAATTGCTAGACCTTTTATCTGGAGTGAACATGCAACTATATGTGTCTCGTAAAAGAATTGGAATTATTCAGGGTTCGTTTGAACATTTAATACATTAAATTGTACTTCTAGCCATTTCAGGTGAACAATTCAAATTTGAACTACATGCACATGCTCCAGTGCATATAAATTGGTCGAAAAATGAAATCTGTGTCCTTGGGTGCATGCTTAGGTCCCATGCAAGAAATGGGAATGAATTTCAAACACCAGGGCACCGTTGATTGCCGGCAAAACATTGAGATGCCTGGTTTTTAATTCTAGTAAATCAAAAACTCATCTGAAATTCATGAAACTTGGCATGCTATCATGGAGCGGCATCAACATGTCGTGCTAAACTTTTTATCCCATTTGGGGTAGGTTTGGGTATATGCATCTCACAAACTGGACCTTCTCACAACAAGCATGATGGTTTTCGGTAGGGAACGTCCCACCTTTGGGGACGAAACGATATCCATTGCCTCTTATTGCTTTCAAATTTTTTTTCTCGTGTCAACATAGAACAACAGGAGTGTTGCGCAAATTTTTGTGATTTTTTGGGGTTTGTTTGGACATTTTTATGCATTAACTGAGTTTTTTTTACACTGGAAAATAGCAGGAGAGGCTCCTACTGTTAAATTTTATTAAATGTTAACAGAAGGTTAACATGATCACCTCAGAGGTTCTTTATAGCATTCAATTACAAAAGAGCAACGGCTAGCCACTTTGGGCAGCCCCAAGAACAAATTTAAAAACAGCTAGGAAGAAGTGTGATCAACTAGTGTGAGAGACTTCTTGTACCCTTCCAAGAAGGTCAAGCTCTGGGGGTTTATTCTATAAACTAAAATTATGAGATCCTCCTTCAATTTCCTGAGCGAATCAAGGTGTGTTGCTACTTCTCCTTCAAAGATCAGCCTGTTTCTCTGTTTCCATATATTCTAGGAGGCTAGGGTGATGATTTCTTTGAATAGTGGTCTCTGCCACTAACTGAGTTTTCAATGAATTTATGTGCATAATTCAAATTTGAACTACATGCACATGCTCTAGTGCATATAAATTGGTTGCAAAATCAAATCTGTGTCCTTGGGTGCATGCTTAGGTCCCATGCAACAAATGGGAATGAATTTCAAACACCAGGGCACCGTTGATTGCCGGCAAAACATTGAGATGTCTGGTTTTTAAATTCTAGTAAATCCAAAACTCGTTTGAAATTCATGAAACTTGGCATGCTATCATGGAGGGGCATGAACATGCCATGGTACAAATTTTGTCCCATTTGTGGCAGGTTTGGGTATATGCTTCTCACAAACCGGGGCTTCTCACAACAAGCATGATGGTTATCGGTAGGGAACGTCCCACCTTTGGGGACGAAACGATATCCTTTGCCTCTTATTGCTTTCAATTTTTTTTCTCGTGTCAACATAGAACAATAGGAGTGTTGTGTGAATTTTTGTGATTTTTGGGTTTCGCTTGGACATTTTTATGCATTAACTGAGTTTTCAATTCATTTATGTGCATAATTCAAATTTCAACTACATGTGCATGCTCCAATGCATATAAATTGGTTGAAAAATCAAATATGTGTCCTTGGATGCATGCTTAGGTCCCATGCAAGAAATGGGAATGAATGTCAAATACCAGGGCACCGTTGATTGCAAGCAAAACATTGAGATGCCTGGTTTTTAAATTCTAGTAAATCCAAAACTCGTCTGAAATTCATGAAATTTGGCATGCTATCATGGAGCGGTATCAACATGCCGTTGTACTAATTTTGTCCCATTTGGGGCAGGTTTGGGTATATGCTTCTCACAAACCGGAGCTTCTCACAAGAAGCATGATGGTTTTCGGTAGGGAACGTCCCACCTTTGGGGACGAAATGATATCCATTGCTTCTTATTGCTTTTAAATTTTTTTTCTCGTGTCAACATAGAACAACAGGAGTGTTGTGTGAATTTTTGGGATTTTTCGGGGTTTCTTTGGACATTTTTATGCAATAACTGAGTTTTCAATGAATTTATGTGCATAATTCAAATTTGAACTACATGCACATGCTCTTATTGCTTTCAATTTTTTTTCTCATGTCAACATAGAACAATAGGAGTGTTGATTTTTGTGATTTTTGGGTTTCGCTTGGACATTTTTATGCATTAACTGAGTTTTCAATTCATTTATGTGCATAATTCAAATTTCAACTACATGTGCATGCTCCAATGCATATAAATTGGTTGAAAAATCAAATATGTGTCCTTGGATGCATGCTTAGGTCCCATGCAAGAAATGGGAATGAATGTCAAATACCAGGGCACCGTTGATTGCAAGCAAAACATTGAGATGCCTGGTTTTTAAATTCTAGTAAATCCAAAACTCGTCTGAAATTCATGAAATTTGGCATGCTATCATGGAGCGGTATCAACATGCCGTTGTACTAATTTTGTACCATTTGGGGCAGGTTTGGGTATATGCTTCTCACAAACCGGAGCTTCTCACAAGAAGCATGATGGTTTTCGGTAGGGAACGTCCCACCTTTGGGGACGAAATGATATCCATTGCTTCTTATTGCTTTTATTTTTTTTTCTCGTGTCAACATAGAACAACAGGAGTGTTGTGTGAATTTTTGGGATTTTTCGGGGTTTGTTTGGACATTTTTATGCAATAACTGAGTTTTCAGTGAATTTATATGCATAATTCAAATTTAAACTACATGCACATGCTCCAGTGCATATAAATTGGTCAAAATATCAAATATGTGTCCTTGGGTGCATGCTTAGGTCCCATGCAAGAAATGGGAATGAATTTCAAACACCAGGGCATCGTTGATTGCCGGCAAAAAATTCAGATGCCTGGTTTTAAAATTCTAGTAAATCCAAAACTCATGTGAATTCATGAAACTTGGCATGCTATCATGGAGCGGAATCAACATGCTGTGGTACAAATTTTGTCCCATATGTGGCAGGTTTGGGTATATGCCTCTCACAAACCGGAGCTTCTCACAACAAGGATGATGGTTTTCGGTAGGGAACGTCCCACCTTTGGGGACAAAATGATATCCATTGCCTCTTATTACTTTCAAAGTTTTTTCCCGTGTCAACATAGAACAACAGGAGTGTTGTGTGATTTTTTGTGATTTTTCGGGGTTTGTTAGGACATTTTTATGCATTAATAGAGTTTTCAATTCGTTTTCATCCGTAATTTAAATTTGAACTACATGCACATGCTCCAGTGCATATAAATTGGTTGAAAAATCAAATCTGTGTCCTTGGGTGCATGCTTAGGTCCCATGCAAGAAATGGGAATGAATTTCAAACACGAGGGCACCGTTGATTGCCGGCAAAACATTGAGATGCCTAGTTTTTAAATTCTAGTAAATCCAAAACTCGTCTAAAATTCATGAAACTTGGCATGCTATCATGGAGCGGCATCAACATGTCGTGGTACAAATTTTGTCCCACTTGTGGTAGGTTTGGGATTATGCCTCTCACAAACCGGAGCTTCTCACAACAAGCATGATGGTTTTTGGTAGGGAACGTCCCACCTTTGGGGACGAAACGATATCCATTGCCTCTTATTACTTTCAATTCTTTTTCTCGTGACAACATAGGACAACAGGAGTGTTGTTCGAATTTTTGTGATTTTTCGGGGTTCATTTGGACATTTTTATGCATTAACTGAGTTTTCAATGCATTTATGTGCATAATTAAAATTTGAACTACATGCACATGCTCCAGTGCGTATAAATTGGTTGAAAAATCAAATCTGTGTCCTTGGGTGCATGCTTAGGTCCCATGCAAGAAATGGGAATGAATTTCAAACACAAGGGCACCGTTGATTGCCGGCAAAACATTGAGATGCCTGGTTTTTAAATTCTAGTAAATCCATAACTCGTCTAAAATTCATGAAACTTGGCATGCTATCATGGAGGGGCATCAACATGTCATGGTACAAATTTTGTCCCATTTGTGGCAGGTTGGGGTATATGCCTCTCACAAACTAGAGCTTCTCACAACAAGCCTGATGGTTTTCGGTAGGGAACGTTCGACCTTTGGGGACGAAATGGTATCCTTTGCCTCTTATTTCTTTCAATTTTTTTTCTCGTCTCAACATTGAACAACAGGAGTGTTGTGCAATTTTTTGTGATTTTTCGGGGTTCGTTTGGACAACTTTATGCATTAACTGAGTTTTCAACGCATTTATGTGCGTAATTCAAATTTGAACTACATGCACATGGTCCAATGCATATAAATTGGTTGAAAAATCAAATTTGCGTCCTTGGCTGCATGCTTAGGTCCCATGCAAGAAATGGGAATGAATGTCAAACACCAGGGCACCATTGATTGCCGGCAAAACATTGGGATGCCTGGTTTTTAAATTCTAGTAAATCCAAAACTCGTCTGAAGTTCATGAAACTTTACATGCTATCATGGAGTGGAATCAACATGCCGTGGTACAAATTTTGTCCCATTTGTGGTAGGTTTGGGTATATGCTTCTCACAAACCGGAGCTTCTCACAACAAGCATGATGGTTTTCGGTAGGGAACGTCCCACCTTTGGGGACGAAACAATATCCATTGCCTCTTATTGCTTTCAAAAAAATTCTTGTGTAAACATAGAACAACAGGAGTGTTGCGCGAATTTTTATGATTTTTCGGAGTTTGTTTGGACATTTTTATGCATTAACAGAGTTTTCAATGCATTTATGTGCATAATTGAAATTTGAACTACATGCACATCCTCCATTGCATATAAATTGGTTGCAAAATCAAATCTGTGTCCTTGGGTGCATGCTTAGGTCCCATGCAAGAAATGGGAATGAATTTCAAACACCAGGGCACCGTTGATTGCCGGCAAAACATTGAGATGCCTGGTTTTTAAATTCTAGTAAATCCAAAAATCGTTTGAAATTCATGAAACTTGGCATGCTATCATGGAGCGATATCAACATGTCGTGGTACAAATTTTGTCCCATTTGTGGCAGGTTTGGGTATATGCTTCTCAGAAACTGGAGCTTCTCACAACAAGCATGATGGTTTTCAGTAGGGAACGTCCCACCTTTGGGGATGAAACAATATCCATTGCCTCTTATTGTTTTAAAAAAATCTCGTGTCAACATAGAACAACAGGAGTGTTGTGTGAAATTTTGTGATTTTTCGGGTTTCGTTTGGACATTTTTATGCATTAACTGAGTTTTCACTTCATTTGTGTGCATAATTCAAATTTTAACTACATGCACATGCTCCAATGCATATAAATTGGTTGAAAAATCAAATATGTGTCCTTGGGTGCATACTTAGGTCTATGCAAGAATTGGGAATGAATGTCAAACACCAGGGCACCATTGATTGCCAACAAAACATTGAGATGCCTGGTTTTTAAATTCTAGTAAATCCAAAACTCGTTTGAAATTCATGAAACTTGGCATGCTATCATGGAGGGGCATCAACATGCCGTGGTAAGAAATTTGTCCCATTTGTGGCAGGTTTGGGTATATGCCTGTCACAAACTGGAGCTTCTCACAACAAGCATGATGGTTTTCGGTAGGGAACGTCCCACCTTTGGGGACGAAACGATATCCATTGCCTCTTATTGCTTTAAAAAAATCTCGTGTCAACATAGAGCAACAGGAGTGTTGTGTGAAATATTGTGATTTTTCGGGTTTCGTTTGGACATTTTTATGCATTAACTGAGTTTTCACTTCATTTGTGTGCATAATTCAAATTTTAACTACATGCACATGCTCCAATGCATATAAATTGGTTGAAAAATCAAATATGTGTCCTTGGGTGCATACTTAGGTCCCATGCAAGAAATGGGAATGAATGTCAAACACCAGGGCACCATTGATTGCCAACAAAACATTGAGATGCCTGGTTTTTAAATTCTAGTAAATCCAAAACTCGTCTGAAATTCATGAAACTTGGCATGCTATCATGGAGGGGCATCAACATGCCGTGGTACAAATTTTGTCCCATTTGTGGCAGGTTTGGGTATATGCCTGTCACAAACTGGAGCTTCTCACAACAAGCATGATGGTTTTCGGTAGGGAACGTCCCACCTTTGGGGACAAAACGGTATCCTTTGCCACTTATTGCTTTCAAATTTTTTTCTCGTGTCAACATTGAACAACAGGAGTGTGGTGCGAATTTTTGTGATTTTTCGGGGTTCGTTTGGACAGTTTTATGAATTAACTGACTTTTCAACGCATTTATGTGCGTAATTAAAATTTGAACTACATGCACATGCTCCAATGCATATCAATTGGTTGAAAAATCAAATTTGTGTCCTTGTCTGCATGCTTAGGTTCCATGCAAGAAATGGGAATGAATGTCAAACACCAGGGCACCGTTGATTGCCGACAAAACATTGAGATGCCTGGTTTTTAAATTCTAGTAAATCCAAAACTCGTCTGAAATTCATGAAACTTGACAAGCTATCATGGAGTGGAATCAACATTCCGTGGTACAAATTTTGTCCCATTTGTGGCAGGTTTGGGTACATGCTTCTCACAAACCGGAGCTTTCACAACAAGCATGATGGTTATCGGTAGGGAACGTCCCACCTTTGGGGACGAAATGATATCCATTGTCTCTTATTGCTTTCAAAAAAAATTCTCATGTCAACAAAGAACAACAGGAGTGTTGTGCGAATTTTGTGATTTTTCGGGGTTTGTTTGGACATTTTTATGCATTAAGTGAGTTTTCAATGCATTTATGTGCATAATTCAAATTTGAACTACATGCACATCCTCCAGTGCATATAAATTGGTTGCAAAATCAAATATGTGTCCTTGGGTGCATGCTTAGATACCATGCAAGAAATGGGAATGAATTTCAAACACCAGGGCACCGTTGATTGCCGGCAAAACATTGAGCTGCCTGGTTTTTAATTTCTAGTAAATCTAAAAATCGTCTAAAATTCATGAAGCTTGGCATGCTATCATGGAGCGGCATCAACATGTCATGGTACAAATTTTGTCCCATTTGTGGCAGGTTTGGGTATATGCTTCTCAGAAACCGGAGCTTCTCACAACAAGCATGATGGTTTTCGGTAGGGAACATCCCACCTTTGGGGATGAAACAATATCCATTGCCTCTTATTGCTTTCAAAAAAAATTCTCGTGTCTACATAGAACAACAGGAGTGTTGTGTGAAATTTTGTGATTTTTCGGGTTTCGATTGGACATTTTTATGCATTAACTGAGTTTTCAATTCATTTATGTGCATAATTCAAATTTGAACTACATGCACATGCTCCAATGCATATAAATTGGTTGAAAAATCAAATATGTGTCCTTGGGTGCATGCTTAGGTCCCATGCAAGAAATGGGAATGAATGTCAAACACCAGGGCACGGTTGATTGCCGGCAAAGCATTGAGATGCCTGGTTTTTAAATTCTAGTAAATCCAAAACTCGTCTGAAATTCATGAAACTTGGCATGCTATCATGGGGCGGTATCAACATGCCGTTTTACAAATTTTGTCCCATTTGGGGCAGGTTTCGGTATATGCTTCTCACAAACCGGACCTTCTCACAACAAGCATGATGGTTTCCGGTAGGGAACGTCCCACCTATGGGGACGAAACGATATCCATTGCCTCTTATTGCTTTCAAATTTTTTTCTCGTGTCAACATAGAACAACAGGAGTGTTGCGCGAATTTTTGTGATTTTCTGGGTTTGTTTGGACATTTTTATGCAATAACTGAGTTTTCAATGCATTTATGTGCATAATTCAAATTTGAACTACATGCACATGCCCCAGTGCATATTAATTGGTCAAAAAATCAAATAAGTGTCCTTGGGTGCATCCTTAGGTCCCATGCAAGAAATGGGAATGAATTTCAAACACCGGGGCACTATTGATTGCCGGCAAAACATTGAGATGCCTAGTTTTTAAATTCTAGTAAATCCAAAACTCATGTGAATTCATGAAACTTGGCATGCTATCATGGAGCGGAATCAACATGTCGCGGTACAAATTTTGTCCCATTTGTGGCAGGTTTGGGTATATGCCTCTCACAAACCGGAGCTTCTCACAACAAGAATTATGGTTATCTATAGGGAACGTCCCGCCTTTGGGGACAAAACGATATCCATTGCCTCCTATTGCTTTCAAAGTTTTGTCTCGTGTCAACATAGAACAACAGGAGTGTTGTGCGAATTTTTGTGATTTATCAGGGTTCGTTTGGACATTTTTATGCATTAACTGAGTTTTCAATTCATTTATGTCCATAATTTAAATTTGAACTACATGCACATGCTCCAGTGCATATAAATTGGTTGAAAAAACAAATATGTGTCCTTGGGTGCATGCTTAGGTCCCATGCAAGAAATGGGAACGAATTTCAAACACCAGGCCACCGTTGATTGCCGGCAAAACATTGAGATGCCTTGTTTTTAAATTCTAGTAAATCCAAAACTCGTCTGAAATTCATGAAAGTTGGCATGCTATCATGGAGCGGCATTAACATGCCGTGGTACAAATTTTGTCCCATTTGTGGTAGGTTTGGGTATATGCCTCTCAGAAACCAGAGCTTCTCACAATAAGCATGATGGTTTTCGGTAGGGAACGTCCCACCTTTGGGGATGAAATGATATCCATTGCCTCTTATTGCTTTCAAATTTTTTCTCTTGTCAACATAGAACAACAGGAGTGTTGTACGAATTTTTGTGATTTTTCGGGGTTTGTTTGGACATTGTTATGCATTAACTGAGTTTTCAATGCATTTATGTGCATAATTCAAATTTGAATTACATGCCCATGCTCCAGTGCATATAAATTGGTTGAAAAATCAAATATGTGTCCTTGGGTGTTTGCTTAGGTCCCATGCAAGAAATGGAAATGAATTTCAAAACCAGGGCACGGTTGATTGCCGGCAAAACATTGAGATGCCTGGTTTTTAAATTCTAGTAAATCCAAAACTCGTCTGAAATTCATGAAGCTTGGCATGCTATCATGGAGTGGAATCAACATGTCGTGGTACAAATTTTGTCCCATTTGTGGCAGGTTTGGGTATATGCCTCTCACAAACCGGAGTTTCTCACAACAACCATGATGGTTTTCGGTAGGGAACGTCCCACCTTTGGGGACGAAACGATATCCTTTGCCTCTTATTGCTTTCAAATTTTTTTCTCGTCTCAACATAGAACAACAGGAGTGTTGTGTGAATTTTTGTGATTTTTTGGGGGATCGTTTGGACAGTTTTATGCATTAACTGAGTTTTCAATTCATTTATGTGCATAATTCAAATTTGAACTACATGCACATGCTCCAATGCATATAAATTGGTTGAAAAATCAAATATGTGTCCTTGGCTGCATGCTTAGGTCCCATGCAAGAAATGGGAATGAATGTCAAACACCAGGGCACGGTTGATTGTCGGCAAAACATTGAGATGCCTAGTTTTTAAATTCTAGTAAATCCAAAACTCGTCTGAAATTCATGAAACTTGGCATGCTATCATGGAGCGGAATCAACATGTCGTGGTACAAATTTTGTCCCATTTATGGCAGGTTTGGGTATATGCCTCTCACAAACCGGAGCTTCTCACAACAACCATGATGGTTTTCGGTAGGGAACGTCCCACCTTTGGGGACGAAACGATATCCTTTGCCTCTTATTGCTTTGAAATTTTTTTCTCGTGTCAACATAGAACAACAGGAGTGTTGTGCGAATTTTTGTGATTTTTCGGGGGATCATTTGGACAGTTTTATGCATTAACTGAGTTTTCAATTCATTTATGTGCATAATTCAAATTTGAACTACATGCACATGCTCCAATGCATATAAACTGGTTGAAAAATCAAATATGTGTCCTTGGCTGCATGCTTAGGTCCCATGCAAGAAATGGGAATGAATGTCAAACACCAGGGCACCGTTGATTGCCGGCAAAACATTGAGACGCCTGGTTTTTAAATTCTAGTAAATCCAAAACTCGTCTGAAATTCATGAACTTGGCATGCTATCATGGAGGGGAATCAACATGCCGTGGTACAAATTTTGTCTCATTTGTGGTAGGTTTGGGTATATGCCTCTCACAAACCGAAGCTTCTCACAACAATCATGATGGTTTTCGGTAGGGAACGTCCCACCTTTGGGGACGAAACGATATCCTTTGCCTCTTATTGCTTTCAAATTTTTTTCTCGTGTCAACATAGAACAACAGGAGTGTTGTGCGGATTTTTGTGATTTTTCGGGGGATCATTTGGACAGTTTTATGCATTAACTGAGTTTTCAATTCATTTATGTGCATAATTCAAATTTGAACTACATGCACATGCTCCAATGCATATAAACTGGTTGAAAACTCAAATATGTGTCCTTGGCTGCATGCTTAGGTCCCATGCAAGAAATGGGAATGAATGTCAAACACCAGGGCACCGTTGATTGCCGGAGAAACATTGAGACGCCTGGTTTTTGAATTCTAGTAAATAAAAAACTCGTCTGAAATTCATGAACTTTGCATGCTATCATGGAGGGGAATCAACATGCCGTGGTACAAATTTTGTCTCATTTGTGGTAGGTTTGGGTATAGGCCTCTCACAAACCGAAGCTTCTCACAACAACCATGATGGTTTTCGGTAGGGAACGTCCCACCTTTGGGGACGAAACGATATCCTTTGCCTCTTATTGCTTTCAAATTTTTTTCTCGTGTCAACATAGAACAACAGGAGTGTTGTGCAAATTTTTGTGATTTTTCGGGGGATCATTTGGACTGTTTTATGCATTAACTGAGCTTTCAATTCATTTATGTGCATAATTCAAATTTGAACTACATGCACATGCTCCAATGCATATAAATTGGTTGAAAAATCAAATATGTGTCCTTGGTTGCCTGCTTAGGTCCCATGCAGGAAATGGGAATGAATGTCAAACACCAGGGCACCGTTGATTGCCGGCAAAACATTGAGATGCCTGGTTTTTAAATTCTAGTAAATCCAAAACTCGTCTGAAATTCATGAAAGTTGGCATGCTATCATGGAGCGGAATCAACATGTCGTGGTACAAATTTTGTCCCATTTGTGGCAGGTTTGGGTATATGCCTCTCACAAACCGGAGTTTCTCACAACAACCATGATGGTTTTCGGTAGGGAACGTCCCACCTTTGGGGACGAAACGATATCCTTTGTCTCTTATTGCTTTCAAATTTTTTTCTCGTCTCAACATAGAACAACAGGAGTGTTGTGCGAATTTTTGTGATTTTTTGGGGGATCGTTTGGACAGTTTTATGCATTAATTGAGTTTTCAATTCATTTATGTGCATAATTCAAATTTGAACTACATGCACATGCTCCAATGCATATAAATTGGTTGAAAAATCAAATATGTGTCCTTGGCTGCATGCTTAGGTCCCATGCAAGAAATGGGAATGAATGTCAAACACCAGGACACCGTTGATTGCCGGCAAAACATTGAGATGCCTGGTTTTTAAATTCTAGTAAATCCAAAACTCGTCTGATATTCATGAAACTTGACATGCTATCATGGAGTGGAATCAACATGCCATGGTACAAAATTTGTCCCATTTGGGGCAGGTTTAGGTATATGCTTCTCACAAACCGGAGCTTCTCACAACAAGCATGATGGCTTTCGGTAGGGTACGTCCCACCTTTGGGGACGAAATGATATCCATTGCATATAAATTGGTTGAAAAATCAAATTTGTGTCCTTTGGTGCATGTCCATAATTCAAATTTAAACTACATGCACATGCTCCAGTGCATATAAATTGGTTGAAAAATCAAATTTGTGTCCTTTGGTGCATGCTTAGGTCCCATGCAAGAAATGTGAATGAATTTCAAACACCAGGGCACCATTGATTGCCGGCAAAACATTGAGATGCCTGTTTTTAAATTCTAGTAAATCCAAAACTCGTCCAAAATTCATGAAACTTGGCATGCTATCATGGAGCAGCATCAACATGTCGTGGTAAAAATTTTGTCCCATTTGGGGCAGGTTTGGGTATATGCTTCTCACAACAAGCATGATGGTTTTCGGTAGGGAACGTCCCACCTTTGGGGACGAAACGATATCCATTGCCTCTTATTTCTTTCGAATTTTTTCTCGTGTCAACGTAGAACAACAGGAGTGTTGTACGAATTTTTGTGATTTTTCGGGGGTTCGTTTGGACATTTTTATGCATTAACTGAATTTTTTCAATGCATTTATGTCCATAATTCAAATTAGAACTACATGCACATGCTCCAGTGCATATAAATTGGACGAAAATTCAAATTTGTGTCCTTGGGTGCATGCTTAGCTCTCATGCAAGAAATGGGAATGAATTTCAAACACCAGGGCAGCATTGATTGCCGGCAAAACATTGAGATGCTTGGTTTTTAAATTCTAGCAAATCCAAAACTCGTCTGAAATTCATGAAACTTGGCATGCTATCATGGAGCGGCATCAACATGCCGTGGTACAAATTTTGTCCCATTTGGGGCAGGTTTGGGTATATGCTTCTCACAAATCGGAGCTTCTCACAACAAGCATGATGGTTTTCGGTAGGGAACGTCTCACCTTTGGGGACGAAACGATATCCATTACCTCTTATTGCTTTCAATTTTTCTCGTGTCAACATAGAACAACAGGAGTGTTGTGTGAATTTTTGTGATTTTTCGGGGTTCGTTTGGACATTTTCATGCAATAACTGAGTTTGCAATGCATATTTTGTGCTACTGAATTTTGTACAATAGTCTCAAACATATCATACACATACAAATATAATCATATCATACACATACAAATAGTCTCATCAAATCGATCATGTGATCATCATAATCGTCATCCAACACAAAATGATGTCTCTCGTCATCATCTCGAAATAGTGATACAAGTTATTACATGTCTCGAATACTTGCAACTACATCGTCATCCATCTAAACAATGATATAGACGAGAAGAGCTATCACTATGAGTGAGAGCGGAACTATGCAGTACATCAGGCGGCGGTTATGATTCCTCTCTTGCACTAGCGTGAACCTCAAGTAACTAGCTCCTCCTTCTTGTCTGCTTCTGAAGCCTTTATGGCTGGCGCCCGACAACCGCTCCACTTGTGCCTAACACTCATGCAACTCATCATACACTCCTAGTAGTGTTCTATGGAAGCTCTTGGTGATATGGTGGATGGATCTGAAGTGGAACAAAAAAAATGGTGCATGATCGGCGGGCCCCTCTAAGGGGTACCGTGGGCATAATGAGTATATTTGCATGGAACTGTCATGGCGCGGGCAACAACGCGACAGTTTGGGAACTTCACGACTTCGCGGGGAAATTTGCACCGGCGATGTTTGGAGTTTTTGAAACACAGATTAGTAAATCCAAAGCAGAATTTTTTGCATCGCCGATAAGAATGACTGTAGTTTTGCGGTGGGAAACTCTAGAAGGAGTGTGGTCTTGTGTTATTTTGGAGTAAAAAAATTAAAGTTGGTGGTTTTGAGTTATTCCCGTTATCACATTGGTGCTAAAATCAATGAGCATGATAACTCTTGGTGTCTTCCATTGATTTACGGTGATGCCAAAGTGGCTGATAGACAAAACACTTGGAGTACTTTTATGGATCTATCTACACACAGTAACTTGCCTTGGGTCGCTCTGTGTGATTTCAATGATGTTTGAATTTGAATGAGCATCATGGTATTGGTAATCATAGCCAGGCCCAGATTGAAACATTTAGAGACGTGGTTGATGTGTGTCGCTTGCATGACATGGGCTTGATGTTGGTTGGACTTGTGAAAATAAAGTTACATTGCATACATATACCAGTGTCTGGTTGGATCATGCCCTAGCTACTCATGCTTGGAGTTTACCATTTCCAGATGGTGCAGTGCCGCACCTTACTTCTGCCTGCAGATCATATGGCGCTCTTGTTGAAGATCAGAGAGTAGCCACCCCATGGTGCTCAACACAAACACTTTCAGTATGAGGTCATGTGAGAACACCATGTTGGCTTATGTAAGATAGATTCAGATGCGTGTCGACAGACCTGCAGGCGCACTCAGTTGAGGAGGTAAAAAACAAGCTAACATCCCTTGCCGGTAATCTCAGCCGATGGGATAGGGACATTTGCCAATGTTCGTAAGAAAACAAACGATTTGGAAGCTGAACTTGAGAGTTTAAGATTGCGGACAGGGAGAGTTGGTCCGGATCATCGGGAACTAAAAATAGTTGAAAACTTAGTGGAATTATATCTTCGTCAGGAAAAGATGTGGCGACAACGATGTCGTATTCAGTGGTTAGTAGATGGATACAAGAATACTAATTTCTATCATCTAAGAGCCAATATGAGGAGAAGAAGGAATAAGATAGAAAAGTTGCAGGCTTCTAATGGGGATATGGTTTCCATGGAGGCTTTGGCATTGGACTTTTAAAAAACACTTTTCACAAGTGAGGGGGTTCACTACATGGCGGGAGTTTTAGATATTATACCATGCAAAGTAAATCACTCTATGAATGAGTCACTTACAAAACCATATTCTGAGGAGGAGGTCAAGAAGGCATTATTTCAAATGCGACCCATCAAATCTCCTGGTCCAGATGGCTTTCCTACTAAAACTTTCAGCATCATTGGGATATTTGTGGAGCGGATGTGACTAGGGCGGTTCTCCGTATTGTTGAAGGTACATAATCTGCGAAAAGCATAAATGATACTATCATGGCTTTGATTCCTAAGGTACATAATCCATCAAGTTTATCTCAGTATCGCCCTATTAGTTTATACAATGTGCTATATAACATTGCGTCCAAGGTGATAGCTATCTGTTTGAAAGAGGTCTTACCTGAGATTATTTCAGAAGAGCAATCTACTTTTGTTCCTGGTCGGTTAATTATAGATAATATTATGTCAGCATATGAATGTTTGCATTTTATGAAGAAGAATAAGGCAAAGTTTCCCATATCTCGTGCATTGAAATTGGACATGACGAAGGCCTATGACAGTGTAGAGTGGTCATATCTTCAAGAAATTATGGAAAAGTTTGATTTTGCATAACAGTGGATTTCCACAGTCATCAGTATGGTAAGATTGGTCTCTTTTTTAGTTATGTTCAATGGGAAAAGATTGGAGAATTTTTAGCCATCAAGAGGTATCCAACAGGGAGATCCTCTTTCACCCTATCTATTTTTTTTCGTAGCAGAGGGCCTTTCATGACTGTTAAAATCTAACAATCAGTCATTTTCAGCTAAGTGGTATCAAAGTGGCTTCGTCGGCACCGATGGTGAACCACGTCGTGTTTGCAGATGATAGCCTATCATTTTTCAAAGCAAGTAGAGAAGGGGTGGAAGAAGTTTCAAACTTGTTAGAGACTTATTGCAATGCTACAGGACAGAGACTAAACAGGGGCAAGTTCTCCATATTTTTTAGTAAGGGTTGTCTGGAGAGTATTAGGGAGGAGGTGAAGCAGTGCCTTGATTGAAGGAAATATGCCCTAGAGACAATAATAAAGTTGTTATTTATATTTCCTTATATCATGATAAATGTTTATTATTCATGCTAGAATTGTATTAACCGGAAACTTAGTACATGTGTGAATACATAGACAAACAGAGTGTCCCTACTATGCCTCTACTTGACTAGCTCGTTAATCAAAGATGGTTAAGTTTCCTAGCCATAGACATGTGTTGTCATTTGATGAACGGGATCACATCATTAGAGAATGATGTGATGGACAAGACCCATCCGTTAGCTTAGAACTATGATCGTTTAGTTAATTGCTATTACTTTCTTTATGACTTATACATGTTCCTATGACTATGAGATTATGCAACTCCCGAATACCAGAGGAACACTTAGTGTGCTACCAAACGTCACAACATTATTTGGTGATTATAAAGATGTTCTACAGGTGTCTCTAATGGTGTTTGTTGGGTTGGCATAGATCGAGATTAGGATTTGTCACTCCGTGTTTCGGAGAGGTATCTCTGGGCCCTCTCGGTAATGCACATCACTATAAGTCTTACGAGCAATGTGACTAATGAGTTAGTCACGGGATGATGCATTACGGAACGAGTAAAGAGACTTGCCGGTATCGAGATTGAACTAGGTATGATGATACCGACAATCGAATTTCGGGCAAGTTACATACCGATGACAAAGGGAACAACGTATGTTGTTATGCAGTTTGACCGATAAAGATCTTCGTAGAATATGTAGGAGCCAATATGAGCATCCATGTTCCGCTATTGGTTATTGACCGGAGATGAGTCTCGGTCATGTCTACATAGTTCTCGAACCCGTAGGGTCTGCACGCTTAACATTCGATGATGATTGGTATTATGAGTTTATGTGATTTGATGTACCGAAGGTTGTTCGGAGTCCCGGATGAGATCACGAACATGATGAGGAGTCTCGAAATGGTCGAGACATAAAGATTGATATATTGGACCATGTTGTTCGGACACCAGAAGTGTTCCAGAGAGTTTCGGATAAAACCGGAGTGCCGGAGGGTTACCGGAACTCCTCCCCCCCCCCCTAACATTGTCCTAGACTAGGGGGTACTCACCACGTCATCTCCTGATCAGTTGGATTGGACCGAGGACCCCCATGGCTGTTTGCTAATGGGCCAGTTCGGACAGCCGATGTATACATGAGGAAGATTCCACAAGACTTGGTGATCAAGACAAGGACTCCTCTCCACCGGCGTATTCGACTAGGACTCTTGCTATCCTAGGCTCTGGTGCGTTATATAAGACGAGGCCAGGCTAGTCGATAGATGATCATGACATTACTCATCATACTGGCTAGACATCTAGGGTTTAGCCATTACGATCTCGTGGTAGATCAACTCTTGTAACCCTTATGTTCATCAAGATCAATCAAGAAGGAAGTAGGGTATTACCTCCATTAAGAGGGCCTGAACCTGGGTATATATCGTGTCCCCTGACTCCTGTTACCCATCGATCCATGACACACAACTTGGGACCCCCTACCCGAGATCTGCCGGTTTTGACACCGACAATGCTGCTTTCATTGAGAGTTCCGTTGTTCGGTCGGCAAAAGGATCAATGGCTCACCTGCAAATCAAATGCAACGTTGGCGTCTTCGTCGCTGCCTCGACTGGTCACCTTGGCTTGACCGAGGACTCTGCCCTACCTCCAATCATCATGTTCGAACGAGGGCCTTCATCAACATCAACTCCGACCTCTATCAAGATCATGGAGGAATCATCCATAGAGCTCGGGGGCTCAACGTCAACATTGCCCTCGGGCGACCGTGCTATTTTTCCAAACAGCGGACTTGTATCCGCTACCACCACCTCCTCAAGCATCGCTTTGACGATTCCTTCGGTGGAATTGTGCGGAATTGAGTTTTCAACAACACTGTAAAATTTCATCGCGTTCCGACGGAGCAATGTCCGCCGCTCTCCGATATACTGGAGCCCCGTCGAATCTGGACGGGAATCTGGACGAGTTTGGAGCGTGGTGTCCAACATCTAGCTCGGACATCCTTTGGAAGATCCAACCTTGATCCCTGCGGAATTCCTATATCTACCACCCCTCAAAATTTCAGCTCGATCCGACCGTCCAAACTCCAGGAACCTTCCGAATAGTGCATCACTTTTCTGATATGTTTTCTGCGCGAGAACAAATCTGACCCGACTTCATGTTTTTTATGAACGGGATTTCGGACATCCTTTTTGAAGGAAGCTCCATATGGGGTATTGTGTTTTGTTCCCAAACACGTCCCACCAATTTTAAAGTCTTTTCCAATATGATCTTCACCATCGCGCCAGTGTCAAACCAGCCCGACAATGTTGCTTCACGACGGCCGACCTGCGCTAGACACGTCGTCGCTTTGTTGAGCTGAGCTCAACTTCTTCGGATCGTCTTCTCGGCAAGCCGAACAAGAGATCGGCATGGAGAAGGATAAATCATCGCCAACCTCGCCGCCCCATGGATTACACAAAGCAGGCACATCGGCATCGCTGCACGGTCACTTCATCAAGCCGGCATTGACCACGTCACGAGTTATGACCTGCATCGGCATGGCCGCACCATTGCTTCTTCGAGCTGATGTCCATCATGCCGAACTACTTCAACACCTTGGCTAACATGGCAGCTCCAACGTCTCCTTACCGACCCGCTTCGTTTCCTCAGCCTAGACCGGGGGCTTCGCCATCACTTCAAAAGCCTACTCCAGAGACTTCGGCGTCACCAGTCGACTAGCTTTGTCACGTTAGCTGGACCGGGGGCTTTGCCTCGGTGAGCCAACCTTTTCCATCTTCGCCATGCCATCGCTTCATCGCCCATCAGGCAATGGGTGTGCGGATCGAGTCACAGTTTCGGGAGTAACCTTTCTTCATATTGCTACAACAGATAAACCAGGTGCTATTAATCCTAGTAATTTTTTCTTGTTTGGGTTTATTTTTCCTGAGGAATTATTACTCTGGTTCGTTCCATCATCTGTACACAGGTCTGTCAAATGGTGGCTGCATTATCGATGGTCGCGTGGTGGTTCGGTCAGTTTTCGTATACAGTTCGGCGAATGCCGCATCCGGAACTCGGATCGGCCTATGAATTCAGGCTTTGCCACGCCTTCATCGCGTCACGCCGATGCCCTACATCGACATTGACTTCTGCGCCAGGCCACATCTCTTTAAATAAATTATTTTTGCAAAAAGCAATTATGCAAGGATTATATTTATATTTATATTATTCTTTTTGGACCGCACTATGTTATGTGTGTAGGTGATCGACTTCGACTGCGTCATGCGGTCACTTCGGCAAGCCAATGTCATCGTCCCAATTATCCTGTAGAGGGTTCTACCTCGTCGGGTGTTCGGTGCACGGTCCATATTCCTTTAATTATTCACTTTGCATAAATTATTTATTATGCTACCTTTTTAAATTTATTATTATTACTATTATCTCCTTCTTGCACTATTTTCTGCGCACAAGTAAATTATCCGGGTTGGGCAGCGCTGTCACCTCGGCGGGACCGGGGGCTTTGTCATCACTTCATTAATCCATGCCGGGAACTTCGGCGTCATACTGTCGGCCTGCTCCGTCGCCTCGGACGGACGGGGGGGTCCACCTTGCCACATTGGTCGTGCTATGTCGCCACTTCAGAGTGTCGAGCTCTTCGCTCCTCCACCTCGGGACTGGCTTAGGGGCTGGGACCTCGTCCCTCCATAAGCTCGGACTGCATCATCGATGTCAAACACATTAACAAGCTAAGTCACTTTCATGCTCGAAGTTTTAAATTTTAAATTTGTGTTCGGTTCGACCATGCTCACATACATTGTTTGTTAAAATAAACTCCCTTTGCCCATGTTAACTGGGGGCTCTTAAAATTTACATGAGCCGTTTTATAATAAATGTGTTTCCTTCATGTTTGTTGCAAAGTCTTTTTCTATTACTCCTTCCTCGACTCGAGTGTGTGGTCAATAGCCGGATAGCCTGGCTTCTCTCTAAAGCCACTCGAGTTTAGTTCGATAAACTGGCTTCAGAGAAACACTCCACCTTCGGGATAAGGAGCTTGGAGCCGTAGGCTGACCCACTTGAAGTCTTGAGATCAGATGTGTCATGTTAAAGCACGACAGAAGTACAATTCTTTTTTAGACCAATTTTCGGATTGGCACCAATTGACTTGATTTAGTGCAGACGTCAAGCTTTTTTTAATGAGTTTTTTGCTTTTCAAGCTTGTAGCACTTTTTTAGCTATTTGAATGTTTTTCTTTCAGGAAGCAGGACATCCTCATGACCGAGGTGCCCTGCATAATAATTTAGCTCGAGAGATCTTTTTTGACCCACAACTCGGCATCTTTCCTGCCGAACTACTCCTCAGTGTTGACAAAATACATGCCACATCAGGACTAGTTTCTGAGGAGTGCAACGCCAGGAGCCCTTCAAGCATTGGTAATATTCAAGGGGGGCTAAGATTACAGCCGAACCCACCAAAACTGAGGTATGACATAGAGTCCTCGGCAAAAACATTCTTGGATATTTCTATATATGCATCGGTTTGAATTGTGTCTTTGGTCAATAGTTGGGTTGCCCGGCTCCTGTTCTTGCCTCCTACATTCTGCTTTGTTCGGCTAGGTGTGCAAAGGGAGAACCACTGCGATTGTGCTTCCAACTAGCATGGTTAAGCGCCTCAGTGGAGAAAGCCGAAAACTGACTATCATAATAAGTGTAAACTGGTCAGCGATCCAATGACTATATTAAACTATAAGATCGATAGAGGTCACTCCGTGTTAAATGACGGTCCATTCATAACATTGGCCGAAGTGTTTACGGCTTGACCTTGACTATCGCTGAACACTAACCGGGGGCTAGTAACTGGCCTCCCAACTTTAAGGTCCTATGACTAAGTGCAAGTTATAAATCCTGCATATCTGATTGCCTCGTTTCCGCTAACACAACCGCCTTCGGGAACCGAGACGTCGGCTAAGGGTTGTTTTTTTATTGCGAAAACACCCTGCATAGCTTCTACAAGGGGGTGGAAGCTGATGATGGGCTACTTTCAAATGATAAACAACTGCAGCGGAGTCAAAATAAATATATCATCAGCGTTTGTATTTAATATACGAGGGCTGCCTTCCGCAATCATCATTATAAAGCCATAAATATGCATCAATTTGACTTTGCCAAGCTGGATTGCCTCGCTCCTGTGCTTACCTCTGCATTCCCGGTTGTTCACCTAGGCGGTAAAGGGAGCACCTTTGTGATTGTTACTACCGGGTCATCCGAGTTAGTATCTTAGACTGGGTGAAGCCAAAAGCCAGCGATCTTAAAGATCTAATTGGTCGACAACGACGGAAGTGAAAATTTTGGTTCATTAATACCATGGAGTTCGGGAACTTTCCCCGAACTAAACCCTCAATATTTTCCTCCCACATTGATCAGAGGTGAGGTTTCATGATCATGATAAGCATGATGACCCAAAGAAAGGAACTGATAGCAGGACTATTTTCTTTGGAATATGTTTCTTACGTTAAAACGTAATATAACATATCTCTCCGTGTACCTTTGTTTATAAAACCGTATGGCCGGATTGCCTTGTTTTCCATAAATCTTTTCCCTTATAACGGCTTTATAAAGTAGGTAAACACTCCTCGGCTACTGGCCGAAGAGGTTGAAGCCGATGGTCGGTCAGCAAAATTTTGTACAATGCGGATCCGAGCATTAATGATGTAAAGTACTTGGATACATAGAAACATTACACACAAAAATTGCGAGTAAAATCCATTTACTGCAACCCATCTTTTAAACCCCTTGGGGCCTACCTTGGCGAGCTCGGATTTCGACCAGCTCTAAGCTCCTTTAAGAGATCTTTATTCTCTTTCCGAGAAGTTTGTGTTAAACACAACAAAATTTTCTGTCAAACGGATATCGATCCTTAATTCGGCCACCTGTGCCCACATTAAGGCTCGGTGGCTACTGGGCTTCTATCTCATTATTTATAAATTTTAAAGGTGCACATCGATCCCTTGATCTAGTGTTGCCACCCGACCAGTGTCTCGGGGGCTACTGCATTGCCTATTCAATGCAAAAATTTCAAAGTGCTTATTGTTCGGCTTGACTGAACTATGGGCAAACGCGTCTTCGGACAACAATAGGTACCATTTGGACCTATCTGGCATCAAGCTAATATATTACGACAACTTCTCAAGACCCTCTCTCAAGGGCCCGTTCGGCGATCACTATTATCTCTAATATATTACACTGCGTTTCTATTCCTACGTATGCTGCCGAGCTAGGAGTTGATCCTCAGGGTGATTTCGCGCATCGACCTGAGTCTCAGGGGCTACTAGGATCAGCGGTTTCATGTTTTCCTTCAGGTGCATCTCAGGTTTTAGACCGACACACACCTTGAGGGCTACTGGTTATACATATTGACAACAAATAAATTTACACGCATCAGATATAAAATCCGTAAACAATCAGCCCAAGCCCGAGGTGGTATATCACCTCGGAAGCAGTCTGGCATAAAGCTTGGATGCAAGTGGCTAGCTCTATAGAGGGCATTTCCGGCATTAAGCTCGGCTAACCTCCTTTAAAATTCTTCAAGCCAAGGTGATCTATGACACCTCGGATATAGTCCGGCGTTGGAGCTCGGATATAGTCCGGCGTTGGAACTTGGATATAATCCGGCGTTGGTGCTCGGCTGCAAAAGATATCTCGAATGCAGTCGGGCATGGGAGCTCGGATGCAAGAGGACACCGCCGCACAGGAACATCTTCAAACCCGAGGTGTGGCGTAAAATATAACAAGGCATTGATAAAGGCCGAGAACTTAAAGGGGCTCCTCGGATACCCGAAATGTAAAATCTTCGGATTCACTTCGGCGACCCTCAAGATCGAAGATGAGATGATTTGTTGAACCAGTTTTCAAGACCAACGACCAAAGATGAAGAACAGTTTGGAAGAACCGAGGAGCGTCCCCAACTTGAAGACCGGCTCAGGGGGCTACTAATGGTGTCCTGGACTAGGGGGTACTCACCACGTCGTCTACAGATCAGTTGGATTGGGCCGAGGACCCCCATGGCCGTTTGCGCATGGGCCAGTTCGGACAGCCGATGTATACACGAGGAAGATTCCACAAGACTTGGTGATCAAGACAAGGACTCCTCTCCACTGCCGTATTCGACTATGATTCATGTTATCCTAGGCCTCTCGTGCAGTATATAAGTCGAGGCCAGGCTAGTCGATAGATGATCATGACATTACTCATCATAAAGGCTAGACATCTTGGGTTTAGCCATTACGATCTCGTGGTAGATCAACTCTTGTAACCCTTATGTTCATCAAGATCAATCAAGCAGGAAGTACGGTATTACCTCCATTAAGAGGGCCCGAACCTGGGTAAACACCGTGTCCCCTGTCTCCTGTTACCCATTGATCCATGACACAGCTTGGGACCCCCTACGCAAGATTTGCCGGTTTTGACATCGACACCCCCCCGGGAAGTTAATGGGCCACCATGGGCCTTAGAGGAGAGAGGGCCGGCCAGGAGGTGGGCCCCCCTAGTCTGAATTGGACAAGGGGGGGCGGCGGCCCCCTCCTTCCTTCTCTCCCCTTCCTCCTTCCTTCCCCTCCTTGTTGGACTAGGAAAGGGGGAGCCTACTCCTAGTAGGAGTAGGATCCCCCCACCCGTGGGTGCGCCCCTTGAGGCCGGCCGCCCCCCTCCTCCCCTCCTCTATATACGGGGAGGGGGCACCCCATAGACACACAAGTTGATCTTTAGCCATGTGTGGTGCCCCTCCACAGTTTTCCACCTCGGTCTTATCGCCGTAGTGCTTAGGCGAAGCCCTGCGCCGGTAATCTCATCATCACCGTCACCACACCGTCGTGTTCACGGAACTCTCCCTCGGCCTCAGCTGGATCTAGAGTTCGAGGGACGTCACCGAGTTGAACATGTGCAGATCGCGGAGGTGCCGTGCGTTCGGTACTTGATCGGTTGGATCGATAAGACGTTCGACTACATCAACCGTGTTACTTAACGCTTCTGCTTTCGGTCTACGACGGTACGTGGACACACTCTTCGCGCTCATTGCTATGCTTCTCCTAGAAAGATCTTGCATGATCGTAGGAACTTTTTTTAAATACTATGTTCCCCAAGAGAGGCATCAGAGCCAGGTCTATGCGTAGATGTTATATGCACGAGGAGAACACAAAGAGTTGTGGGTGATAATAGTCATGCCGCTTACCAGCATGTCATACTTAGATTCGACGGTATTGTTGGATGAAGCAGCCCAGACCGACATTACATGACCGTGTTCATGAGACTGGTTCTACCGCCGTGCTTTGCACACAGGTGGCTAGTGGGTGTCTGTTTCTCCAACTTTAGTTGAATCGAGTGTGACTACGCCCGGTCCTTGTTGAAGGTTAAAACAACACACTTGACGAAAAATCGTTGTGGTTTTGATGCGTAGGTAAGAATAGTTCTTGCAAAGCCTGTAGCAGCCACGTAAAATTTGCAACAACAAAGTAGAGGACGTCTAACTTGTTTTTGCAGGGCTTGCTGTGATGTGATATGGTCAAGATATGATGTTTGATCACCAAACCTGGCTAGGAGGATCTTTCTGATGACTGTAAATGTTGGGGAATGTTGTATTCATTATGTCTCGGGCCTACATTTTTCAGGGAAAAGACTGAGGGAAATACTAAGGCCCCATTTGGATTAGCGTTCCCGCTCGTTTTCTGGCTGGTATAAGATACAAACCTCCCTGCTCGTTTTCATTTGAGGCTAATATTAAGCGTTGACCTATAACTTACACCTGTAAAAGAAATACAGGTGTATACAATCACCCCATGTGTGCTGCCCAAGCACCGCTGCATGGATCGTCTGATGGCTGGGACTGTGATGATTGGGCGCCCCATCGAGGTGGACAAGGCGTCGCTAGTTGGGCTCGGTCCGGTGCGGATGCGTTTCGCTTGTCGCTCCCCGGCTAAGCTTCGTGGGTACGTCCAACTGTGGTTCAATAGCAAGGGCTTCAGAATTCGGTTGGAGGCCGAGGCGGACGGTCTGTAGGGTGCTACGCCCCTCCCCCTCCCCCAACTAGCTTGGACAAGGGTCCGGACGGCAAGGATCAGGAGCAAGACACGAGGATGGGTGATGACTTGATCGACACTGCAACCTGGGACAAGCTGGGGCTCAAGGACAAGGCCCCCAAATCTGCGGCTCCCGTCGGGGAGGCGGCAAAAGAACAAGAGGAGCGTCAAGGGGTAGTGGGCAGCAACGAAACGGGCTTCAACTAGTACGGTTCCAACTTGTCGCTCGGCCTCGACCTCGACAAGGGCATCTCGGCTTCCTGTGAGTCGGAGGGGCGCTCGATGCTCATCTCCCCTGCTGCGGGGATGGGCGGGGTGCGTGCGTTCGCGGCGCGCTCTCCTGCGACAGCGCCTGGTCAAGGTGGCGGTGGGACGCAGTCCAACAAGAAGACGGCGGGCCGCAACACCCCCCCCCCCCCGGTGGCGCCAGTGAGCCCTCCATCGGTCCGTGCGGGCACGCCAGCCTTGCACTGGTCGGTGGTGATGGCGCTGGCCTCTCCTAGGGGTTCGGCTGGCGGGTCTTCGTTGGCTGCCCCGCCTCCTTCCTCTGCCGCGATGAGGGCGGCGGTGTCCAAGACGGCGCCCATCCCCACGGCCAAGCACTCCAAGGCGGTGGTGGTGGCCTCGGCGTCGCAGGAGAGGGTCAGCTCGCGCCCAAAAGGCGCCAAGGGCAATCTTCCTGCGCTGCAGCGCGCTCAATTCCTGGTGGCTCAGAAGAACATGGAAATCAAAGGTAATCCCCTGCCCCGTTTTACAATCTTCGACGAGTATTCGGATGCGTGTCTAGGGGGTATATTAGAGGATAGTGGTGTTAATATGTCCGACGAGGGTGAGGCTCGTGAACTCTTATCGCTCATTCGCTCAAAGGAAATCGCGCAGGCCGTGCTCGCTCAGGCAGTGGCGACATGCGTTGCACCGGCAGCAGACCAAGAAGGGGCTCCTCTGTTGACCGTTGCGCAGCGCGGCTCGATCAGGAGGACACAACAGCAGGCGCTGTGCCGTCCCCCTCAACCCGTCGTCCTGGCAGGACACGGCGCGTGGCCAAAGCGGTTACCACTCGCGGTATTCGCCTCCGCAATCGTGTTATCTAATGCGTTTGATCTTCTGGAACATTCGTGGCTTCGGCCACGCTAGGAGGCGGACCAAGTTTGTCGGTGTACAAAAACAGGGGTACACTTTTTGTACCCCTATAACTGTGAATGGGCAGTCCGAGCCACGGACACCACCGCACCGATCAAGGCAAGGGAGGTGAGCCAAGGTAAGGCCGAAGCTCGAAAGGAACAGAACGACGCCAAGACCAAGACCACAAAGAGCAAAGGGGACGAAGCGGACTCCCCCGGCAAGATCCTAGCCGGGGGGGGGGGGCGGTTTTAGCAAACCCGGCAAGACACTTGCCGTGGCAGCTCGCCCCACACCTACGGAGCGAATCACCCTTGAATCCACTGCCCCCGTGGGGCAAGGATTTGGGAGACATCCCCATGGTGGCATGCAGATCTTTGTGAAGACATTCAAGATCAGATACACACTATAGAAGATGACGACCCTTGGCTAGATTCCAGCCATGGAGGACCACAAGGTCCCCGGCAAGAGCCTTGCCGGGGCTACGGCAAGGCCCTTGCCAAGGACACCCGTAGGGCCACCATCAGGCCCACGCCAATTCCATCCTCTACCACCGTTCGCATGCAGCCGCCGACCCAACCAGTTGGGCAGGCACCTGCGTGGCGGCAAGCGGATCTTCGTGGAAACCCACCGCTGCGCCACCTCAGCTACCTGCCTGCCTACATGGCACCACGGGCACCACTGGCCAGGGCGCGTGTCGACGCGAAAGGGATCAGCGACGGACAAGACTGGGCTCTCCCCCGTCCCCGATAAAGCAGGGACACCTAAGCAAGACGCATTAAATGCGCCTTGTCATGTAATGCGAGGGATAAACTCGTATCACTGTGCCCTTTCCACCTCCTGTGTGCCACTGTGGCAACCCCTTTCCATATAAAAGGAGGCCCAAGGCGACCAGGAGGGGGATTCGACTTTTTGGAGCTCCTCACGCCCCATTGCTAGCCTGAGAAGACAGATAAACAAACCACCAGAGCATGAGTAGGGTTTTACGCATCCTCGCGGCCCGAACCTAGATAAAGAACCCGTGTGCTATGTGTTCGATCCGCCCTTCTCACAACCCCGCGCTCCGCAACCGTAGTAGGGATTCTCGTGATCCCATAGGTGTCGTTCTCGCACCGACATCTTTGGCGCGCTAGGGTAGGGGGCGTAATTGTGAGAATCGGCTCTAGCAGTTAGTTTGACGCCTCTTCATCATCATGGCGCCCAAGAAGAAGATGACGGCGGCGGTTGGCCCGTCGGAAGCCGGACAACCTGTCCCGACGCGGGCGAGCAGCGGACCGGTCGCAGAAAGGACCAGGGGCGCCGTTCGCGGACACCAACACCGTCCTAGCAGCTGAAGTTCGGGAGGCGGCGATGTTCGTGCGCCTGGTAACGGGACGCACGCTGCCAAATCCAAAGACGGAGCCAGGCCCTCCGCCGGTGGCGCGGGGCCTTCCAGGATCGCTGCCACCATGCCCGAAGGCGACGCGAGGGCTTCCAAGACTCCCACGCTGACACCGACGGCGCGCTCCTCTCAAGCGGAGCGCGACGAACAGCGTAATCACGCCAAGGACCCCGGGCATCGCCGCGGAAAGAGCCCCGAGCGCCGCTCCCGGGATTTAGAAGACCTGCCCGCCCGCCGAGGCGCTGGTGAAGATGGCATGCGACCGCGGGGTCGTGATAGAACTCCTTCTGACATGGTCAGAAGTCGAAGCGCGTCGCGATCCGTGCAGGTTTCGCTGCCACCAATGCCAGCAGAAGCCCTGGCGCGCGCAGTTGCTCCTCGATTTCCCTCCCACAACGGGGAAACTCGACGAATGGAGAGCCACTATCCGAAGCCTTGTTGCGATGGCCAACAAAGACGAACCGAGTCCGGTGGAGCCCCCGGGTCGATGCTCCAACGGAGTCCCACGCACCAGTGGCAGGAGAGCCGTCGGCGTCGCGACCACAGTGCACTCGCCTCCTCCTCGCCCGGTACCGCGGACGCCAGCCCGTCGCGACGTCACGGGCGACGAGATCTCCGTAGCATCGTCCGACGTGCGGGCCCACTGTGACCAGCGCCAAGTTCTTCGGGAACGACAACATGAAGACACTCGAACCACTATCGAGCGCCGGCGCGTAGCGCGCCACCAATCAGACAGGCGAGTAGGGCCTGCTGTGAGCCACCCGGCACCGGTGAGCCCTGGAGGCCTACCTTACAAGGTAGGCTGTCTGGCTTTTACCCGTGAGCTGCGGCAGTTCCAGTGGCCCACTCACCGCAGCTTCAAACCCGACGTGGGCGAAAAGTACAGTGGCAAGACCCATCCGTCCGAGTTCCTCAGCGTCTACACCATCGCGATGCAAGCTGCCGGAGCCCGCGACGATAAGGTGCTTGCGAATTACTTTCCGTTGGCTCTTAAACCCAACGCCATGTCATGGTTGATGCACTTCCCGGTAGACTCTATTTCCTCCGGGTCGGATTTGTGCCATGAGTTCATGGGCGCCAGTACTGGAGGCCACCAAGCCCATGGCCAAGCAAGCGACCTGCACGTTATTCCCCAAAAGGGAGGCGAGAGTCTCCGCAAGTATATTCATAGGTTCAGCCGGGTACAGTACAATATCCCTGATGTTCACCCTGCCGCCATCATCAGCGCGTTCCACCAGAACGTGCGTAACCGCAAGATGCGCGAAGAGCTGGCAATGAACAAGGTGAGAGATGTAGCAGAACTCTATGTTCTTGCTGACAAATGTGCCCGAGCCAAAGAGGGAAGGAAGTACCCCGGCGAAGATGCCGGCATGGAAACCGACTCCTCAGATGAGGATACTGCCGCCCCGGCGAAGAAAGGCCAGCGCCGCAATAGGAAGCGCAAAGGAAAAATCCGTGCTTGCCGTCGAGGGATCCGAAGACGCCGGCTCCACCAAGAAAACCAAGGCAGATGACCCCGGCAAGGAGGTTGCCGGGTGTGTCGCCTGCCAAGCCTTGGCGGCTGCCGAGAAGCCGGGAAACTCCGACAAGCGATACTGCAAGATCCATCGCACCAAGGGCCATGCTCTCTAGGACTGCCGACAGGTTGAGCTCCTCGCTGAGAAGCAGAGGGCTCAGTATGAGAGGCGGGACAAGGAGAAGGGCCCAGACTGTGCTGAGAGGTCCGGCAAGAAGCATGACGGCCAGGCGGGCCGTCGCGGCAAGGATAAGCAACAGGAGAGGCCTGCCCGGGGCCAGAAGACAACGATCATGAAGAGGACGACGAATCTGGCGACCAAGAGTTTCAGAAAGCTACAGAGGCCATGTGCATCGATGGTGGCGCCTTGCTGCATACTTCTCATCGCCGGCTTAAACAGTGGGCGTGAGAGATTACACCGGAAGAGCCGTCGTTTGATGCCCAAAGGCCACTGAAGTGGTCCAGTACACCTATCATTTTCGACACTGAGGACCACCCTGATTGCACTACTGCGGTCATGTGCTTGCCATTGTTGGTTTCACCAACAATACGTAACCTCAAGTGACGAAGATGTTAGTCGATGGCGGGGCCGGTCTGAACTTGATCTCGCCTGCCATGATCGAGAAACTGCAGATTCCTGATGGAGACCTCGAAGAGACGGGCACGTTTCAGGGGGTCAACCCGGGAAGAAGCCAACCCAAGGGAAAGGTCACGCTGCCCATGACTTTTGGAAGCGACCTGAACTTCAGGACGGAGAGGATCGTGTTCGATGTTGCCAAGATCCCCTTGCCCTACAACGGGATCCTTGGCCGCCCAGCGCTGGCCAAGTTCATGGCGGTGTCACACTACACCTACAACACCCTGAAGATGCCAGGACCTATGACGATCATCACCATCCCCTCTGACAAGAAAGATGCGCTGGTTTGCGCTGACCAACTATACCAGCAAGCAGTTGCAGCAGCTGCCGCCGCTAGGGCACTTGCTCCTGCCACGGGGACCCCGGGAGGGAAGAAGAAGAAGAAGACCGGTGAGACCTCGGACACCCACTCCGGCAAGCGCACCTCTTTGGAGTGTAGCGCTGCCGTCGAGGACATGCCAGATAGCTCCACCGGTGGAAACAAGAAGCCCAGGGCCGTACCGCCAGGAACCAAGAAGGTCTCCATCAATGAGGACGGCACGGGAGGAGCTTTTACCATAAACTTCACCCTTGACGACAAATAGGAAGACGCGCTCGTCACCTTCCTGCGGGCGAATGTCGATGTGTTCCCAGGGAGGTGATTGAGCACCACCTTGCTGTCTCCCCTCATGCGCGGCCCGTCAAGCAGAAGGTCAAAAAGCAAGCTTTGGAACGACAAGAGTTCATTACTGAATAGATCCGGAAACTGGAAGCAGCGGGTTTGGTAAGAGGAGTGCTCCATCCAACGTGGTTGGCCAATCCGGTCGTGGTGCGCAATGCAAATGGGAAGTGGAGGCTGTGTATTGATTACACAGATATCAATAAGGCTTGCCCTAAAGACCCCTTCCTGTTGCCGCGCATCGACCAGATTGTTGAATCCACGGCTGGGTGTGATCTGCTGTCATTCCTCAACGCCTACTCCGCCTACCACCAGATCTTCATGACAAGAGAAGACGAAGAGAAAACAGCATTCATCACCCCATGTGGTACGTATTGTTTCATGCGGATGCCTTTTGGGTTGAAGAGTGCTAGTTCGACGTATGCAAGGGCGGTCCAGATTGGTTTTGAACCCCAGCTCCATAGAAATATGGAAGCTTATATGGATGACATAGTGGTCAAAACCAAGGAAAGGGCAACCCTGATACCATATTTGCAAGAAACATTTGCAAACCTGCGCAAGATCAATCTCAAGCTGAACCCTGAGAAGTGCGTCTTTGGCGTCCCGTCCGGCAAGCTTCTCGGGTTCTTGGTGTCACAACGTGGGATAGAGGCAGATTGAAGCACCCAAGTGAATCAAGGATGTGTGTCGGCTTGCTGGTTGCGTCGCCGCCATGGGCAGGTTCATTTCCAAGTCTGCCGAGCGCGCCCTTCCCTTTTTCAAGATCCTGAAAAAGGCGGGCCCGATGAAGTGGACGCCAGAAGCTGAAGTAGCATTGCAAGGTTTGAAGAAGTACCTCTCCTCCGCGCCAATACTACTTGCGCCTAGGCCACAGGAGTCGTTGCTGCTATACCTGGTGGCAACGGACCAGGTGGTCAGCGCCGCGCTGGTGGCACAGAGAGAGGTTGATGACGAGGATATGGCAGCGGCAGAGCCCAACACCACCAATGCAGAGACGACACAGCCCGTTGACGTGTCTCCGAAGAATAAAATGATGCAGCACCCGGTCTACTTTGTTAGTTCCCTCCTGCAGGGGGCTAGATCGAGGTACTCCGGCATGTAGAAACTGCTCTTCGGCCTTCTTATGGCCTCGAGGAAGCTGCGTCACTATTTCTAGGCACACGAGATCACTATCGTCACTCGCTTCCCTCTGTAGCGGATATTGCACAATCCGGATGCAACGGGAAGAATTGTGGAATGGGCACTGGAGCTGTCCAGCTTTGGCCTCAAGTTTGAAAGTACATCGACAATTCAGAGTCGAGTCCTAGCGGAGTTCATTGCAGAATGGACCGAACGCCTGACGAAGAAGCCCAAGAGACTGCTCTCCTCGGCAAGGAAGCAAGTTGTGATTGGATCATGTACTTTGATGGAGCTTTCTCCTTACAAGGCGCAGGGGCTGGCATACTGCTTGTCGCGCCCACCGGAGAGCACCTCAAGTACGTGATCCAGATGCACTTCCCCAGGGAGGTGTCAACCAACAATACAACAGAGTACGAAGGGCTGCTTGCCGGTCTTAGGATTGCAGCGGACCTCGGAATCAAGAAACTCATCGTCAGGGGGGACTCACAGCTTGTCGTCAAGCAAGTCAACAAGGATTACCACAGCCCGTTGATGAAGGCCTACGTCGATGAAGTGAGAAAGATGGAAGAGCGTTTTGATGGTATACAGGTTGAACACGTTCCCCGAGCGGAGAACGATATCACCGATTACCTGTCCAAACACGCTACCCTCAAGCTACCTGTGGAACCAGATACCTTTGTGCTTCAGCTAACTCAGCCATCCGTTGATCCATCAACAGAGAAAAATAAGAGGAGGAAATCAGGGCCTGGCAAGTACTTTCCCGCCAAGCTCCCCGGAGCCGCCGGCAAGGATGTTGCCGAGGATACTGAGCCCGCCACGGGACGACTCGCTCCGATGGAGCGTCAAGCTCTTGCCGTCGAGACAGCCGCTCCTATAGTGGAGGAAATGCCTTTAGCCCTCGCCGTCGAGCCCCAGGCTCCAGCATGGGCATAGCGTACCGTCCGATTCCTCCAAACAGGGGAACTTCCTGAGGAGCAGGAAGAAGCAGAGAGAGTAGCCCGTCGCTCTACCATGTACCAGTTCGTCAATGATGTCTTGTACGGAAAAAGGCCGAACGGTGTGAAATTGAAGTGTATCCCTCGAGAGGAAGGACTGGAGCTGTTGGCGGAGACACACGGAGGCATATGTGGATCCCACATTGGGTCAAGGGCCCTTGCCGGCAAGGCATTCCGGCAAGGCTTCTTCTGGCCCACCGCCCTCCAGGATGCAACGACACTAGTCACCAGGTGTGAAGCGTGTCAGTTCCATTCAAAGAAGCTCCATAAGCCAGCCCAAGCCCTTCAAACCATTCCTCTCTCCTGGCCCTTCTCGGTCTGGGGGCTCGACATACTGGGCCCTTTCCCCCGCGCTGTCGGGGGATTTGAGTACTTGTACGTTGCAATCGACAAGTTCACAAAGTGGCCAGAGGTGGAGGCAGTGAGGAAGGTCACAGCTCAGTCAGCCATCAAGTTCTTCAAGGGACTAGTGTGCCGTTTTGGCGTACCTAACAGGGTTATCACCGACAACGGCACCCAGTTCACAAGCCGCACCTTCGTGCAATATACCCAAGACCTCGGCAGCAAAGTCTGTTTTGCTTCCGTTGCTCACCCGCGAAGCAATGGTCAAACTAAGAGGGCAAATGCTGAAGTACTGCGAGGCTTGAGGACCAAGACCTTTGACAGGTTGCACAAGAGTGGAAGGCACTGGATTGATGAGTTGCCGACGGTTCTTTGGTCGATCGGGACGACGCCAAATCGAGCCACCGGCCAGACACCTTTTGCCTTGGTATACAGGGCGGAAGCAGTTCTCCCCACTGAACTCATATACGGGTCACCTTGAGTGCTCGCTTATGATGAGCTTGAGCAAGAGCAACTGCGACAAGATGACGCAGTGCTCCTTGAGGAAGATCATCTTTAGGCGGCTGTAAGAGCAGCACGCTACCAGCAAGCCTTGCGCCGCTACCATAGCCGCAAGGTTCATGCCCGGAGCATTGAGGAAGGCGACCTTGTCCTTCGGCGCGTTCAATCGGCCAAGAATTCCAGCAAGTTGACGCCAAAGTGGGAAGGCCCTTATCAGGTAATACGAGTCACCAGGCCCGGCGTAGTCCGCCTGGAGACCGAAGATGCTGTTCCAGTGAGTAACTCCTGGTACATTGAGCATCTTCGCAAGTTTTACCCGTGAGGTGCGGCTTGTTGGGCCCCCCGGCAAGCCCCCTTTTGTACAAGCATTGCCGATGATGCATGTAACCCTTTATACAAAGCCAGGCGCAGACCCTGAGCATAAATAAATGAAGCGCTGGTGCCCTAAGTTATAGCATGCATGCTAGGTCAAGTCTCGTCCTTGGTTAGGGTTGATAGTGCTTAGCGGCGACTAACCCCTAGCTTAGAGGTTGAGTGTGCGTCTCTTTGCCGTTCTTTTGTCTTCTTTGGTTCGCAGGACTCACAGATATCCTTGTCGGATCACTTGAGGACGAGAAAGAAAAGAGGGACAGACTGGCATCTAAACCCCGGCAAGCCAGTATTGCCGGGGGCTGTGAGTACAAAGATTCACCCACGGCAAACCAGAGTTGCCGGGGGCTACAGCATTAGATAAGTTCTTCATCCCTTTTCATGCATTCCCTTATGGACTGAAGGATGTGAAACCTCGTTTTTTCCCAAAGCTACCGTGCTCCCCTAAAACTCTAGGCCCTAGGGCTCGTTCCTAGGGCCAGGTTTGGTTGTAGTAGCGGCAGCAAAAGAATGAAACGAGGAGCCTGAACCCACCTCATCCCTGCCTCCGCCAAAAGCGTGAGAAAGGTCGAGCGAAGTGGGAAGACGTTAGGGCCTATTGTCGGGCAAGGAAATGTTTATCTTTGGGATATCAAGGATTTACTCCTTATCGTGGGTTCTACCTGCAAACAAATGACCCGGCAAGCATCCCTTTTTCATTAAAAACATTCCACTCAGGTACAGCCCATGGGGAATGAAAAACATGAATGGTGGGATTACAAGTTTTAAATTCAGCTATGGCCTAAAGGCTTACAAACTAAAAAGAGATAAGGTGCCCGTAACACCTTTCTTGTCCCTCTCCTCAGGAGGAAGGTCAAGGAGGCGAAAAGGGAAAAGGGGGCGCCTAGGAGAGCTACGGGTGGCAGGAGGCACCAAGAGAACATCTCGGTGACTGTCCAAAGGCTAGATGGTGATGGCAGCGCCGGAAGCAGAGCTCGAAGACAAGGCGGCAGGACGTCAGCATGCGTCGAAGGCGTCGGTGCCCGCGTACTCCGATTTGATGGCCTTGCCGCCCACCCTCTTCCTCGTCCGCAGCCTCCCAACGCCAGCGACACGGATGATGGGATCGCCGCTGCCACACGGAGCGGCACCCGACACCTAGTCGGACCCGTCATCCTGCCGCCTGCTACCCTCGTCGTCGCTACCACTGTCCTCCTCGTCAATCCCGCCCGAGGAGGAGTCTTTGCTATCAGAAGAGCTCTCCACGCAGCACCTTGCCCGAGTCCCGAAGCACCCGAAGACCTTGACGGAGAGGAGGCCGCCCTCCATCAGCTTGAAATGGAGGGTGATCCCCGCCATCAAGCGGTGGATATGAGCGAACGTCTTCCACCCTCGACCAAGATACATCACGTGAGGGGCTGAAAAGTCGACGCGAGCTCGCGTACCGCTGATCCAACAGCCCCTCATGTGCAACCGCAATGACTCTGGCGGATCCAGCTCCATCTTGCTCGCGAATGGAGTCGGGAGACGAAGAAGACGGCGAGGCGGCCGGCGCAGCCTGACGAAGAACTCGCAAGGGTCATCCCCAACATGGCCCTCCATCGGGGGAGGAACTACTGGCGGAGGCGAGACCGGCGCTCCACCCCGTTCTCCTCTTCCCTGAGCTCCTCGGCCTCGCCCATGGCCTCACCCGCGGCCTCGCCCCCTCCCCCTTCCCCTCGCGGCTGGCTCTGCCACCGCATGTGAAGGAGAAGGAAGGACGCGTTGTCGAGCGGTGACCCTCGCCAGCACCGTTGAAGAGCCAGGATTACCTCTCTCCATGGCGGATGGAGGGGGGGCAGAAGCTGAAGGAAGGAGAAGATGGAAGAGTGTGGGATGCCGTCCTCCCCCCCCCACCCCCGCTCTTTATAAAGAGCCGGGGTGGGGGCTCGACCGCCCCGCTCAGCCAATCAAGACACCGAAGGCGCAGGGAACTGGGATCAACCCGCTGCCCCGGCCCGCGACGGCCCGGTTTCCCGCCCCCACCGTTCGCCGCCCCGGGCATGTGAGAACCACGTGGCAGGCAAGTGGGACCGAGGCGACGGGTGAGGCGGCCTCTCCCCACCCCGTGATCGTGGGGAGTGGACGCCTTGAAGACCACGCCCCGGCCCCGTTCAGTAAATGGGTCGAGCCTCCACGCCTTCTTCCGTTTATGGGGAAGGCGTGAATCGCCCCCTTTTCCTACGACGTGACGCATGCGCGCAGAGCTCAGCCCCACGCATGCCGCCCACGTTAGGCACGCCTCCCCACGCCGAGCCACGCGCGGGAGGCATGGGAAGCGCAGCGCGCGAAGAAACTTACCGCAGTAAAAACTACCCCGCCTGCCCGCTCACCGTTTTTGGGCCTAGCCCAACGACGCGATTGCACTTACGTGTGGCCCAGGCCCGGGGGCTCCTGTCGGTGTACAAAAAGAGGGGTACACTTTTTGTACCCCTATAACTATGCACGAGCAGTCCGAGCCACGGACACCACCGCACCGAGCAAGGCAAGGGAGGTGAGCCAAGGTAAGGCCGAAGCTCGAAAGGAGCAGAACGACGCCAAGACCAAGACCACAAAGAGCAAAGGGGACGAAGCGGACTCCCCTGGCAAGATCCTTGCCGGGGGGCAGTTTTAGCAAACCCAGCAAGATCCTTGCCGTGGCAGCTTGCCCCACACCTACGGAGCGAATCACCCTTGAGTCCACTGCCCCCGTGGGGCAAGGATTCGGGAGACATCCTCGTGGTGGCATGCAGATCTTTGTGAAGACATTCAAGATCAGATACACACTATAGAAGATGACGACCCTTGGCGGGATCCCAGCCAAGGAGGACCACAAGGCTCCCGGCAAGTGCCTTGCCGGGGATGACAGCAGGCGCCACGGCAAGACCCTTGCCGGGGCCCTGGCAAGACCCTTGCCGGGGCTACGGCAAGGCCCTTGCCAAGGACACCCGTAGGGCCACCATCAGGCCCACACCAATTCCAACCTCTACCACCGTTCGCATGCAGCCGCCGACCCAACCAGTTGGGCAGGCACCTGCGTGGCGGCAAGCGGATCTTCGTGGAGACCCACCGCTACGCCACCTCAGCTACCTGCCTGCCTACATGGCACCACGGGCTCCGGTGGCCAGGGCGCGTGTCGACGCGAAAGGGATCGGCGACGGACAAGACTGGGCTCTCCCCCATCCCCAATAAAGCAGGGACACCTAAGCAAGACGCACTAAATGCGCCTTGTCATGTAATGCAAGGGATAAACTCGTATCACTGTGCCCTTTCCACCTCCTGTGTGCCACTGTGGCAACCCCTTTCCCTATAAAAGGAGGCCCAAGGCGACCAGGAGGGGGATTCGGCTTTTTGGACCTCCTCACGCCCCATTGCTAGCCCGAGAAGACAGATAAACAAACCACCAAAGCAGGAGTAGGGTTTTACGCATCCTCGCGACCCGAACCTGGATAAAGAACCCGTGTGCTATCTGTTCGATCCGCCCTTCTCGCAACCCCACGCCCCGCAACCGTAGTAGGGATTCTCGTGATCCCATAGGTGTCGTCCTTGCACCGACAAAGTTGAAAGAGTTCGTCCGTGAGGAGGGGATCGACGTTATCAGCCTGCAGGAAACCATCAAGGCAGATTTTTCCCATCGGGACCTGCTAGCTATCGACCAGCTCGAGCGCTTTGCGTGGCAATGGGTGCCAGTGGTGGGACACTCGGGGGGGCTGCTGCTTGGCATTACCCATGTCTGTTGCAAGGTGGTGTCGTGGGATGCCGGTAGTTTTTTTTGTCGGCACACATGCGCCAACGCGCGACTCTCCGCGAGTGGGAGGTCATTGTAGTGTATGGCCTGGCCGATCACTCGCTCTTGCATGAATTTTTGGTCAAACTAGAGGCGAAGGTCGCGACCATTTGTGTGCGTAACCTACCGGTGCTGGTGGGTGGCGATTTCAACTTAATTTGCTCGGGAGAGGATAAGAACAACGGAATCATTAACTGGACAAGGGTGCCCCTGTTTAATAATGCGATAGCAGCCATGGCCCTTAGGGAGGTGGCACGCGTGGGCGCACGCTTCACTTGGACCAACAAACAGTTAATGCCAGTGAGGTCGGTGCTGGACAGAGTTTTAATGTCCGCGGAGTGGGAAATGCTATTCCCCTTGTGCTCCCTCCATGTGGAAACGAGGATTGGGTCAGATCACATCCTCTTAATCCTGTCCTCAGGGCAGGATAGGGTAAAGCGTAGCCCTTGTTTTTTCTTTGAAACGGCATGGTTTCAGGTTCCAGATTTTGAGCAAATCTTCCTCTCCAAGTGCGAGTCTTGTGTAGCCAAGATAAGGCAAACGCGCGGGCCAATGGAGTTTTGGATGGCCACAGGGGTCGGAATTCTTGCGGCCCTCAAAGGTTGGGGGGCAACCAAGGCTGCGAGGATAAGCTGCTTCGTGTGCGGCTGACCGCAGACCTCGCCCGTTTGGACGCGGTGGCGGATGCGCAGGGCTTCTCGGAACAAGAATGGCCCAGCCCTATGCCATTGAAGCCCAAGTTGAGTCCCTCCTTAGGGCTGAGGAGGAGTACTGGCGTCGACGTGGTGGCATCAAGTGGACGCTCAAGGGAGACGCGAGCACTCAGTATTTCCACACGTACGCTAACGGTAGACGCCATAAATGCCCCATCCTGCGTCTGCAATCGGAGCAGGGACTCCTTTTGCGCCAACAGGACATAGTTCATCACATTTATGATTTCTATATCTAGTTAATGGGCTCCAGGGAGGAGTCCAGAGCCCGGATGCGGGAGGACGTCCGGGACCCTGCGCTGCGGGTTACGGATGTCGAGAATGAGGGCCTGGGGTTGGCCTTCCTCCCCCAGGAGATTGATGCGGCGGCTCTTGGAATGAAATTGAACACTGCTCTGGGTCCGGATGGGTGGCCTGTGGCGATGTTCAAACGTTTTTGGCACGTGCTTAAAGGGCCAATTTTTGACGTTTGTAATGGGTTCATGTGTGGTACTGTAGATATCTCTCGCCTTAACTTTGGGGTTTTATCTCTGATCCCCAAAGTACAGGGAGCGGACTGTATTAGACTCTTTCGACCGATAGCGCTCATTAATTTCCCCTTAAAATTTGTGCTAAGGCGTGTTCCACTTGTATGTATCCGATAGCTCAGCGTATTATTAGTAGGAACCAATCTGCTTTCATTCATGGTCGCAACATTCTGGAGGGGCCTTTGGCCCTCCAAGAGATCATTCACTCGCTCAAACGCTCTCGACAACCTGCTATCCTTTTGAAATTAGACTTTGAGAAGGCGTACGATAGAGTGAACTGGGAGTTCCTCTGACAAGTCCTCCAGGACCGAGGATTTTTGTCTGTTTGGGTTCACCGCATGATGCAATTGGTCTCGGGGGGCCAAACAGTGATTGCGGTGAATGGAGAAGTAGGGAACTTCTTCCGCAACAAGCGTGGGCTGCGTCAAGGGGACCCGGCCTCGCCGTTTCTCTTTAACTTTGTGGAAGACGTCCTAGGCGCCATGCTAGACAAAGCTCGTATTGCGGGCCATATCAGGGAGTGGTTGGCAATTTGATCCCGGGAGGCGTGTCACACCTTCAGTACGCTGATGACACCCTGCTCCTTTTTGAACCGGACCAACATAATATCGCAACGATAAAAGATATCCTCCTTTGTTTCGAGCTTATGTCTGGGCTAAAAATAAATTTTCACAAATGTGAAGTGGTGTCCATAGGGATGGATGCGGACGAAAGCCTGCGGGCAGCCAATTTGCTTAACTGCAAATTGGCAAAACTGCCTTTTACCTACCTCGGCCTCCCGATCACACAGAAAAAATGCTCAATTGCCGATTGGGAACCTCTCAGCACTAAGCACTAAAAAAAATACACTTTCGTGATGATACGTGTTTGTCACAGTAGGTCGCGTTTTTTGTCATGCATGTACATCCATGACAAATTTATGACAGAATCAAGATAGTCATACCTGTGCTGTCGTAGAAGTGTTCGATGACATTACCAACATTATCATCACGGAAGTGTCCACTTCCATGACGATAAATCGCGTGTCACAGAACTGCTTTCGTCAAGGGTGACCGACAAGTGGCATCCACCGTAACGGAACGCCGTTAAGCTATCGGGTCGGGTTTTGGATTCGATAACCCGTTAATAGCCCCGACCAATGGGGATTTTCCACATGTAAAATCATCATTGGCTGGAGGAAACACGTGTCGGCTCACCGTTGGGACAGATGTTATCCACTCATTGGACAAAAGGCGCCTATGATACGTTGACACGTGGCACGGCCCAACAGAGGCCCATTCCTATGAAAATTCCGGCCCGTTTGACTTGGTCAAAAGGTGGCGGGCCGGCCCATGGAAAGCCTGTTAACAGCATGTTCGCATATAGCCCATTTACAGCCCGCTAACCCAAGGCCTGTTACGCCCTATCCGAATTAGGCCCAGTAGCATCATCTGGGCCATCCAATATGATTCCAGCCCGTTTTCACTTCTGGCCCATGTATGGCCCATGACGTCTTTTGGCCCATATGAGGCCCTATGTAACTCTGGGCCTATTAACGGCCCGTGGTGAAACTGGCCCGCAATGAACAGTGTATCACTTTACACCCACTAACGGCCTGTGGTGAAACTGGCCCGTAATGAACAGTATATCACTTTATACCCATTAAGGGCCCGTTATTCAGTTGGGCCGTTTCCAGCAAATGTTATCTTTCGGCCTTCTCAGACCCCATTTATTCTTGGGCTCATTTCCAGCATTCGTTTACTTACGGCCCGTTACTGTCATTTTCTACTTGTGGGCCAAATTCAGCCCGTGGTTACATCGGCCCGTTTTGGTCCGTTAATACGTTGGGCCGTTTTCATAGAGTCATCAAATACGGCCTATTAACGATGGTCCGTTATGGTAATACGTCCCGTATAAGGCCCATTGATGATACGGCCCGTAGAAGGCCCATTGTTTCTACGGCCCGTAGAAGGCCCATTGTTTCTACAGCCCATAGAAGCCCCATTGTTTATATGGCCGGTAGAAGGCCCATTGTTTCTACGGCTCGTAGAAGGCCTACTGTTTCTGCGGCCCATAGAAGGCCCACTGTTTCTACGGCCCGTAGGAGGCCCAATGTCACTACAGTAAATATTAGCCCATGGTTATCGTGGCCTTGTTTTAAAAAGAACTGCACTGACTACAAGCAAACAAATAAACAAGACAACAAAAGGAAATAAATAAGCAAGCAACTTAAGCTAGGCTATCACGGCTATTACACATATTACATCCCCTGGGCATCAAAGTTCGCCACCAGTGCAAATATAGGGAACAAAGCAGCATATCATATACACTGGTTGTCAAAGTTGGCGACCAACGCAAATAAACGCCGCAGCAAAACAAATCTAGAACTGAAACCACTTCAGAAGATCTCAAGAAACAATATCCTGGGTACCCATAATGCTGGCAAGCTGCTTAGCAAGCTTATTAACTTTCTCTTGTTTGGCGCTTAAATCCTCCAGCACTTGCTGTTGCACCAGAAAATATGCATCTGAATTCTGCAGGGACTTCCTCAGTCCTTCAGCTTCCTATCGTAGCACATCTGATCAATGTCTTTCAACTTGAAGTTGAGACTCAAGAAGACGAACTGATTCAGGCAGCGAGTTCGAAGAGCTTGTGCCAGCAGTATTGGCCAGTAACTCGAACACTACATCAAGACATGACTTTTGGGTTCCCTCACTGTCGTCAAGATAGTTTTTATCAGCTTTCTTGGAGACCAACAGGGATGTCTCACTATCTTGAACCTTATTTGCATTACTTCCTTTACCATTGTATAACGCGGTACTGTTCTCCAATATTTTGTCCGCATTCTAAAAGAGAAACAAGCAGACACATCACATGTTTACCATGTTGTATATGAAACTCATTTTGGTAAATGAGTTTAGTAGTAAAGTGGACAGGTAACAGCATGAAACAAACATATATCTATGTGACATGGTCAATTTATGGTCTATATGATTCTAGTTTTTGTTGCCAAATCAAGATAGAGACACAATTCAAATAATATTTGTTCAAGACAAAGCAGAATAGACAGAATATAAGTGTGGGTAACTATGGAGCAATAATAACACTTGTAATGTGGATGACATGAGAACATAACTGTTTATTCAATTGAAACTAAAATCAATGTAGAGCAGGTTGCAACAGCAAACCAGTTAAAGGAACAGGTTTAAAACATACCTTTTGCACCATTGGAGTTTCAGTTCCATCCTTCAAATTTGAAAATAGTTGGTATGAGTAAATACAGTAATGCAAGAGCAAAGGAGTATGAACCATAGCTACAGAACCTGACCTGAGAACAAATCTTCTTCTCCTTTAAGCGTTGAGTTGGGATTTGGAGTGGTGGTCCTCGTGCTTTGGGCACTGCAGTTCCCTTACTAACCGCTCGTGTTTGGGTGCTCTGTGGTGGAGACGGTGCTGTGTCAACTAGAACTGGGTTACTATCTGCCGGGGTTGGGGTTAAAAGGGGTGTAGCTGGTTCTCTATCCAGCTGGGTAGGGGTACAATCTGCGAGAGTCTGGGTTATGTGTGCTAGATCTGGTCCTTGGGCAAGTACAACCGTGGTTCTATCTGCATCAACTGGTAGCACTATCTTTTCTGAAGACCGTGTTGTTACTCCCTTAGATACTGCCATCACGCTCTCCAATTCAAATGGCTGATAAACAAGAAAAGTAATTGAAAGTATAGACATTGTATGATAGACAGGTGCAATGGATAGTGGGGAATAAAAGAGGGCATGAAATAATTCATATTTATGTTGTCTAAACAAACAGGATAGCATGACACAATTTCACAAATAAGATGGCTAACTAAACAGGATAGCATGACACAATTTCACATTATGATGGCTAACTAAAAAAGATGGAAAGACATAATTCAAAATATGAGACTATGTAAACAGGATGACATGACATAACTATATAATGTGTTTATTAAATAGGTTGGCATGCCATAATTCACATACATTCACGGATAGAATGCCATAATTCTAAATATGATGATTGTAAACACTAAATAGGATGAGATGATATAACTATATGATGTCTTTATTAAATGGTTTGCCATGCCATAATTCAGATAGATGATGTGTATGTACTATGTAAACATGATGGCATGATATAATTCAAATATATGATTTATATAGTAAGCAAGTTAGCAGATGGCAATCTATATATGATGTAAAAACTAAGCAATGCAAGACAACATCCATGAGGTAATATAACCCTGCCAAGTTTGAGCATAGACCTCAGGGGGGAAATAGGACTGGTCATCAGTCTCTGAATCCTCCTCTGAGGAGCTCTCTGTAGCCAGCCAGATGTCTGCTTCAGCAGGTAGCATTGTCTGCTCTGAATACCTTGTTTTCACTCCAGATACTTCCATCACCGCTTCAAATGGCTGATGCACAAGAAGAGTAGTTGAATATAAAACGTTGTCGACAAATGGAACATGTAATACAAAAAAATGATAGCATGATATAATTCACATACATGATGATTGGCTAAATAGCATGGCATTGCATAATTCACATATATAATGCCTTTGCAACAAGATAGCATTGTATAATTCACATATATAATGTCTTGCAACAAGATGGCAATGCATAATTCACATATATGGTAATTAGACACTGAACAGGTGGCATTCACACAAAGCATGTCTAAACTAATCAAATGGCATAGCAATGCGAGACACCATACGCACAA
>NC_041386.1:682509157-682511370 GCF_002162155.2 Triticum dicoccoides | reverse complement strand
GACTGGTCATCTGTCTCTGAATCCTCCTCTGAGGAGCTATCCGTAACCAGCGAGATATGCGCTTCGTCAGATAGCATAGTCTGCTCAGAAGACCTTGTTTTCACTCCAGAATTCGCCATCACCGTGTCAAATGGCAGATGCACACGAAGAGCAGTTGAATGTACTAACATTTTTGACGAATGTAATATGTAACGAAAAAAAAGATGGCCTGATATAATTTACATATAAGATGACTGGCTAAGCAGCATGTCATTGCAAAATTCACATATATGATGCCTGGCTAAACAAGGTGGTGTTGCATAATTCACATAAACGATGAATAAACTAAACAGATGGCATTCGCACAAAGGATGTCTAACCTAAGCAGATGACATATTTGATGTATAAAGTAAGCAATGCAAGACACCATATGCATGATATAACCAACATCAGCATGCCAAGTTAGAGAGAATACCTCAGGGGGTAAATAGGAGTTATCTTCTCCTTCCGAATCCCCCTCAGAACAGATATCTTCCTCTCGATTACAATCCCAAATGCGTGGAGGGGGGGCTGCCTTTGCGCCTACCATGGAGCGACGTCTGCATGAAATTATATTGCCACGCAAGGCTCGTCTCTTTTGCTCTACATGTCCAGTTCCATTATTTACAATAACTATCATGCATAGGAATAAAACATAGTGAGATTATGTAAGGAGTGCATGCAGAAATCCAGAGTGATGGTAGCAACCTGTGGATAGACCCAAAACCAATAATAGCAGGCAGATAATGGCTTCAGTTAATAAATACAGATAATGGCTTCTTTACTGTTTGTTTCCCACCCAACATGAAACTCATAGTAGACACCAGAGATTAACCAGATAGTAGATAGATACTATTGATAGCGGCCTCGATATGTACCCCACAACCATTTAAAAACTCAAGTTTGACCATTAGTTTGGAGCTGACTCAGAGTCTAATCGGTGAACAGGACGATAAAGTAGCATGTAATATTAAGCAATGCATAACGTAAGCAGACACGAAAGAGTGCGACCTCTCTTGCGGACCCGTGTAGTCCTCGAGGTCATCTGCTCGGTTGATGATGGTAATGCACTTTTCGTGGCTGCCAGCGGTGGGGAAGAAGATCTCAGGCGGCGAAAGTCAGTCTAGAGGCCGGATCCCTGCTCTGCTGGACCCTTCTGTCGTTGGAGCAGCTGAGCTGGGGTGGACGATGGTGCAGCAGGACCGGGACAAACCACGCAAGGTTTTCTTTGACAACTATCTGTAAGAGAAGTAATTCTGTAAGGGCTCATTTGAATTGGAGGATTCCAACAATGCAGGGATAGGAAATAGACAGGAATAGGATAGGAATGCACGTGCAAAACAGAGAATTTAAAAACACAGGATTTCTGCCAATCTGGGTGTTTGATTCACAACAATTGGAAGATCACAGGATGCAAAGAAGCATGGTGAGATTAAGTCAAACAACAAGAAAATGTACGGTTATAATGCTATTATGCTACTATCTCTTAGTCTTGTGCTCATGAATAGGAATTTCAAAAGGAGGACAAGTGAAAATTAAAATTCCTATGTTTTTTCTTTGAAGGAGACTCTAAAGGAACAAATCCGTGTGCTCAGTGGCGAAGCCATGTCGATCTCAGCGTGATTGGGTTGGCCGGTGAGGATGCTCCGGCTGACTTTGCTATCGGAGGAGGGGGAGAAGATCTTAGGCGTCTGGAGATGGAGCCCGAGGTACTGCTCCGCTGTGATGGAGGGTTTCGTTGTTGGAGCAGCTCCGGTGAGTTGTACAACGCCGAGGCTGAAGCAGGAAAAGAGAGACAACGAACAATGTTAACCTGAGTGGAATTCTAATAGCATCTCCAATACATGATGTAAAATACATAACCACAAAGTGCTAGATGTAAAATACATCAGCCGTTCATCTGTGAACTTAACTGTCGAAACTGAAATTAACTGTCGAAACTGAACTTAAATGTCGAAACTGAACTTAACTGTCGAAACTGAATTTTGCTGTCCAAACTGAATTTTGCTGTCGAAACTGAACGCACTAGCAAAGTGAGGCTACACATTGGTCGACTGACTTTTTCATCTCTAGTCAGTCGATTTTGCAGCCGTTGGATACGAAATCAAGGGCCTACGGTTCATCTTCAACCTCCACCCCTCTGAGTTGCCAGCCACCACCGGCCAAACAGCAGCCCCCCCGCCGCCCCACCCGCC
>NC_041386.1:682494695-682508856 GCF_002162155.2 Triticum dicoccoides | reverse complement strand
CCCACGCCACCGCCCCGCCAACGCCGGCGACCACCGCCCGCACCATGAACCCTAAGATAGATAGTGGGGTACCTCTCTGGCGAGCCCCCCTCAGCGCTGCGGCTGGTTCTTCCTTCACCCTGGCGAGCCCTCCACCCCCTGAAAATCGACTGACCCAAAATTCGATTCAGTCGACTGAAGTGTAGCCAAATCGGAGCAGCATCGCAAGCAAGAGCAAGAGCGAGAGCAGCAGTGCGAGCAAGAGCAATAGCAAGAGCAGACCAGTCAGAGGACCGAGAGAAAGAGCAGAGCAGCAGCGCGAGCGAGAGCTAAAGTAGCAGTTGCTCCTACTGATGTGGACGTCGCCGCCGAGGGAGCGACGCCGTGGAGGAAGTGGCCGGTGACGCCGCCGTGGATGGAGCCGCGCCGTGTCGGCTCGGGACCGAGCGCCGGCAGCACCGTGAGATCGAATCAAGAAGAAAATGCGGTGATTAGTGTACAACCTCTTTGGTGGCGCTGATTAGGCCGCAGCTTCATCCGAGGAAATGGTGACGATGATGCTCTTCCCGTGGTGCAGGTGAAGACGGCGGTGTGGGAATGGAGGTGGCGCGAAAGACGAGGGGAATGTCGGGGCAGCTCCTTGGAGGTGGAGGACGGGGTGGCTGAACCGGCGGGACGATAAGATCAACGACGGATCCTCATCCGGTATGGTGGATGAGGGACGTCGAGGTGTTGATGTGGACGACATCGTCCGGGAAGAAGCTCTGGCTGGGTGGCGGGCGGAGCAGGGTGTGGGTTTTCGTCACGGGTTTTGCGGCCTCGGTGTACGAATGGGTGGGCGGATGGGATGGCAGTGGGGAACCATGGATTAGAGACGCGCTTGTCCGAAATATGGGGTAAGTACGAAAGTACCCCCCACCGATTTGAGGCGGTTCTTTCGGTTCAGGGGTACCACGGGCATTTTGCGTGTCGGGATTTCACAGGAGGTGGGAGTTTTTGTGCGCGTTGTAATTTCAGAATAGCAAGGCGCGGGTTGAGATGGAGGGAGTTGTTGGAGCACAACGAGACAAAGATATATCTTAAATATTTCGGGCTAACAAGGCGCGGGTTGAAATTTCTGGACAAGCCTAACGTGTACTGTACCAAATCAATGCGCACTACAAATGTCATTCAAAACTTTGAATTCATGTTATGTTCAATTAAAACATTTCGCTACCTATATAATGCATGCAACCTACTACTCAAATGAACATTTTAGTGCATTCCAAACGTATATACTACCACTTCAATATGAACTAAATTTGAATAAGATCTACAGTAATGATTGTTGTGAAGTTCTCTGTTTTAATAAGATATACAATCATCATTATTGTCAAGTTAAACCATCGTTTGTGTATTATCTTCAAAGCACACCACATGATCAGTATCGAGTTACATATGAACTATGTGTACTATATGAACTCGAACTAGATTTTTTAAATCCACTTTATTTTGATTTCAAATCACATTACATTTCTAGCTCTAGCTCTATCTTCATAATCTAAACCATGTCTCATATGTATAATGTGTTTATCACATTATGTATGGTGCCCCGCCCCCTACGCCTACTGGTATTTAGATGTGAGTTGCAAACACCACACATTACCACAAATTCAAATAAAATGTGAGAATGTTTGATATATATTATTGTTTAGATTGCTCGATATTTAGTTGTAAGTTGCAAACGCCGCACATTATCACAAATTCAAATAAAATGTGAGATTATTTGATGTATAGTATGATTTAGATTGTTCGGCATTTAGCTGTGAGTTGCAAACGCCATGCATTATCACATTATGGTATAACATGTGCACAGCACGTGTATCACCGCTATATTCATGCATGCAATGTTTAAAACACTATGATCTCCTATTCAAATATATGAATCCGCTTTCATATCAAATTATGATCTTTCTTAGTCTCTTACACCCACACAGTCCTCTAACCTTTGTAGCTACCACTAACTTACTCTCGTGCATGCACACACCCTCCTCGCCCTTCCCCTCCCTCGGCATTCTATCCACCGGGCACATTCATTTTTTCCATTAGGTCGTTCTCCCAGAGTTTCCACAACTCCTTTCCGACACACACCGATCGATAAACCTCTCCAGTGATGCCTGCCTACAGCATACACACACAGCTTCAATCTCCTCCTTTATGTGTCCTTGCCTCGTGTCTTTCATATGGTCAGACACACGTGTAAACTCTCACCCCTCTTTTAATCGATCTCACAACCGCACACTCCTCCCCCTATCCAGCTAGTAGTTGGGCCTCTCGCACCACCTCCTAGCTCCATTCTCTCTGTCTATCCGTCTCGATGGGCCTTATTTGCCTCTAACTAATGGACGTACACCGACCGATCTCTCGCTATATATACATATAGCCTGCTAGGTCCTTATAACTCGTTTTTACCCACACATCGATCGATCTACCTCATTAGTTGTGCCTCTCCCTTCCTCTGACAAACAACAATTGATCTACCGATCTAGTTAGGTTTGCTTACCAAACACTTGGTTCCCCTTCATCATCCATGGATGCGTCCCAACAGATCTATCACACACAGGCACACACAGAAACACATCCCACTCTTATTGATAACATTGCAGTTCCACCATCAGTTTGTCTAGTAGGCCTCTCCCAACATCTCCGAGAAGCAACTCCATCACCCATCCAGCACTCTACCCATCTCCCTCCCTCTCCATCCCTCTCACTCTCCTCTCTCTCTCTATCCCATCATATTTCCCGTCCTTCAGTTATGTATGGATGTCGACCGATCTCCCTCATGACATAGTTGGGTCTCTCCTTCTCAACACATATACGAGTCGTTCTACCTCTATAGTTAGGCCTCTGCCTACCCCTACCCCACCCCCTCCCCCCACACACACCGATACATCAAGCGCTCTAGTCATGTCTTCCTGCCACACACAAAATTGACATGTGCCCACTAACATTCCGGTAGGCCAGTCGCCCTATATCTTTGACTTGCACACACACACACGCAATTTCGATGGCTCTCTCATCGATCTCGCACCCACCTGTACTTGATCCTCTCGTTGACTCTATCGATAGCTATGACCCCTCCCTCTCTTCTCATGGATTGCCCGACCCTCTATGTATGATATGGATAGGCCTCCATTTCACACACATTGCATGCAAAATTTTGTTTGAGATGTCATCGACACATATTCCCACAAATAATTCATGAAATCAACCCCCACCCCACCCCCACCCCCACAACAAAACAAAAAACACTCACGAACGCGGTTTGTATCTCTCACACACACCCACGTAGGTGGGGGTCTTGCACGAAGATAAGAGGTGCATGCACGGCGCACGTACTCCCGTCTCTTTCCCAACCACACCCGCGCAGGTACACGGTGGAGCTCATTTCTGTACGAAAAAGGCAGCCCACATGGTAATTTGGCACGTGTACTGGTTGTCCACTTGGTGGAGGGAGGATCGTCTACCACGGGTGAACAAACAAATTGCGACTTGACGCGTTATGTTAAATTAAAAAACAGGCAAACCATGTGGGGCCTACCTTAGAGGCTAGGCTCTATACACTGGAGTACTTTTGATATGTCCCGTCAACTCGTAGAACGAGGAGAAGCTTGCTTAGTACGCCGTCTCCCCCGCCCACGGGCGCGGTGGCTCGTAGGATGAGGTGAAGCTTGCTCCTCCCTCTCCCATGCGCGCGGTGGCTCGCAAGACGAGGAGAAAAATTTACTACTCCCTCCGTTTACTACTCGTCCCTACTACCTTGGTTATAGAGATTATATCATATTGTTTGGAATATATATGTCCTTAGTAGATTTCAATATGAACTACTAGTACATACTCCAAACACTGATGTATATAGACGTATTTTAGAGTGTACATTCACTCATTTTGCTCCGTATGTAGTAGCACTCTCCCTCGCCCCACGACCCTTGCCCACGTAGTGGACGGGCAGCAATTCATTCGATCTCATATAGCCAGAACGATATATACTGCACTACCATTATTGCTCGACTTCCCGAAGAGGCGAAGTGCCAATCGCAAGGTTAATATTTTGGAGATCCACCGTGTACGAGTAGTAGGTTCCGCGTCATTTATAAATAATTTTTTTTTCTTCAGTGGCACGTACGCAATATGATAGGTTCATATGGAGAGAAAAGGAAACCGCTCCACTATATACATAGTCAGGACGGGCCAGCCTACACGGTTGCTTGCTGGGGTTGCTCTCTTCACACTCTCTCGCACAAAACGACTGTGGCCACATCTCTAACATCCCAGCGGATCACGTCCGCTTCGGGAAGGGGTGGATTCTTAGTGTAGATGCAGTGTCCGTCGCCGACGGCGAAAACCCACTGTCGGCACGTCCCGATCAGGGGTCCCCGCCGTTCTCCCTCACAAAGCTGGTGAGGTTGCCTTCGTCCCTTGCTCACTGCTGCGACGTGGACAGTTGCCGCCTCCCGCCGCCCTCCTCAAGGTCGAGCTACGTCCCTCAGGTACAACTCCCTTTACAGCCGGCTTGCACCACTGCTCCAGCTGCCCACATCACTCCCTATGGATATTTCTCTATTTATTTGCCCCGCACATACCTGATACCTCTACTGGCTTCTACATACTGTATTTGTGATGAGTTTATGTCTCATCAACTAGTCCTAGTAATCTTATTCTAATCACGCTTCTTCAATTTCTTTGCCACAGGGATGCTCATCTCGATTTTGGTGAAACTGCACAAAATGATCTGATGGTCAAAAGGTTGCAAACTTCATTTATTAGGAAGCGCGATCATTGCCAGCAAATTGAAGCCTGGTCAGGGTTCAGGGTTCAAGGGCTAGGGACTGCATGGATCGTTTTTTTCTTTAGCTGCCTCTGTTCCAAAATAAGTGTCAACTTTAGTAGTAGTACAACTTTGTACTAAAGTTTGCACAAAGTTGAGACACTTATTTTGGAACGGAGGGAGTACATATTTGCTATAATCTGTCAATCATTGAGATGCAATAGCATGCATGTTAGTCTCCTTTGTATTTGATGAAATGTTGCAACGGGCAACCTTGGACGCAAGATACATGTAACAGGAGCTGGAAGCTTCATCACACTGTACAAATTTATCTTGCTGATAAATTACAGTACGTACTAGTACTATACTAGTACTTTCTCCGTTCCTAAATATAAGTCTTTGTAGAGATTTCACCATTAACCACATGCGGATGTATATAGATGCATCTTATGTGTAGATTCATTCATTTTGTTCCGTATGTAGTTCACCTAGTGGAATCTCTACAAAGACTTATCTACTAGTAATAGCTAGCCCCCTCTACTAGGAATTCTCTATCCTCTCCTTGAGCCACATCATCAAAATTGATGTAGCCGTTAGATGAAGTAAATCAGTCATAATAGCCGTCTGATCTAGACGTTGAGAGGCTCAGCACTAAGCCACATGCAAGCATGTAGAAATACCGTGGCACATGCATGTGAGTGGGTTTTAAATCACATCAACATGTCTGCATGCAAGCATGCACTGGTAGCATGCATGTAAGTGAGATTTTAAGTCCCATTAACATGTCAAAAAGAAAAATATAATCCCATTATGCAGTAGGAGTTGGCTGATCTTTTTTCCTTATGTGGGATGATCTAAATGATGATGGGAGTTTATTTAGTTTGGCTACCACATTTGTCATGCGGTTATAGATTTTTTTTAGTTCTATGAAATCGATAATTTTGCGCAGAGAGATATACCGCTGTTCCACGGCAATGAGCGGGGACTCATCTAGTAATATTTAGGAACGGAGTGAGTACTATGTAAAGAGTTAGGTGTCGCACGGTGATAGTGTGAGGTGGGCGATGTAATCACTGAGCCTGCATGTTTTCACTGCTCTTTCACTCCTCCGCTGTAAGAATTGAGAAAATTGTAATCTACTACCTCCTTTCGCCGAAAGCGTGGGACATCCAGCAGTCCTACCACCTCAGTAATAAATATCAATGAGCCGTCAAATCACATAGACCCAGCAGTAAGTTGGACGGACGAAGCAACCATCTCTCTTGCGCTAGTGAGAGGTCGCGTCCGCTCTGCCCGGGCATGAATGCGGCACCGATTCTTTGTAGTGGTGCTGACCGATTTGGGCGGGAAGTGCGCGCGGGCGGTGGAGGGGCTTTGGGTGGGCCAGGCTGGTCAGGAGCGGGCGTGGCAGCTGTCGGCATGTCCCTACCGGACACGCCCAGAAACGAGAGGATGCACCGACTCTCGCGGCTAAAATTGTACACTACACACCGTATCTCTGTAGGAGTAGGTCGATCTGTCGCACTCTCGAACACACACATGCTGTTAAACACACATACACACGCATGCACGCACCTTGGTCCCGTTGCACCTTCTAACGTGACTTATTACACCTAGACGGAGGGAGTAGTAAGTATATGAGATACGGTGGCACACTGACTTAAGTCGAATACAAGTGCCCAAAATTTTTGTGCATGTTATAATAAGGATTCACTTAAAATAGTACGTGAGCGAATAGAGGGATCAATTGGAAAGTGTTCCCGAGCAGTAGCGAGATGTGTGAGGTAGTTAGATACACCGCTTGCGCTTTTAATTTTTCTTATTAATTTGTTTGTTTCACCCTCTGACTGGTGGGACCCAACGTACTACGTGGAGAGAGGTAAGGTGACTAAGGCTGCATTATTTCTGCACCACTGTGGATAGTCTTACCACCAAAGCCACATGACACGATTATGATTGAAATCCCAATGACTCCCACACACACACAAAAAAACACTGGCATGCCTATCACACGAATGCAGGAATGTATAAAAGGTTATTTTCCTCTCGTTGAACATAACGGGAGGGTTGTGTAGCTGGTTAGCCTGTTCGCTCATCAAACTTGAGGTCTTAGGTTCGATAACTACACTTGAGCATAATTTTTGCCAGGAGAATTCTTTGACTGGTCAAAATGTTTTCTAGGGTTTGCACGCTTCACACTCTCTCTCCAGTATATATATACACGCTGGAGCCTCAACGCTTGTCGTTGCTCTCTTCACACTCTCTCGCCCTCTCCCGCTGGATCCTCAGCGCTTGTAGTTGCTCTCTTCACACTCTCTCGCCCTTTCCAGATCTAAACAAGACTTCATTGGCCTCTCCCTCCCCTCACTGCTGCTCAAAGAGCCGGCAGGATCTATCCGCCGGGAAGGGAAGGAGGCTTAACAATGTCGCTGTCGGCAAGGGAGGGAATCCACTACCGGTGTTGTTGTTCACTTTCCACCCAGCGGCGGCGCGGGAGGGCCTCCGACCCTTCTTCTTCACCGCCGTCCCGTCGCTCACCGAACCACGCCCCAAGAACCTGAAGGTATATTTTACTTACTCCACATGCATTGCTCTAGCTGCATGTATACCATGAATCTAGGACGTGGTTCAAAGAGGAAAGGAGTGGGGGAAAGTAGTGGGAAAAGTTGTATATAGCATGAATCTAGGACATGGTTCAAAGAGGAAATGAAGGGGGAAAGTTGTATAGCATGAATCTAGGACGTGGTTCGAAGAGGAAAGGACTGGGGGAAAGTTGTGGGGAAAGTTTTATCGCATAAATCTAGGATGTGGTTCAAAGAGGAAAGGAAGGGGCGAAAGTACTAGTTCAAAAAGGAAAGGAAGGGACAAGGCTGTAGAGTTTGAGCAGGACTAGATTTGCTGCGCTCACATAGGGAAAGGTGTCTAAAGATAACAAAACTGGGACCAACACAAATATGATCCTTGGTTGTTTGTTCTTTGTTGCAACAGACTGTGCATGACCACAGTACATCGGTAGATGCACATGGTGCTGGTGCCGTTTGAGAAATGCTATTGTCTTGCTTTCTTTCCCATTTCGATAAGGAGGATGCTTGTTCTTGTTGGCTTCTGTGTCATCCACCGTTATTGACCACTAATTGTTTCCTTTGCACCTTTGTGTAAACAGTGTTATCTACTTCACCTTGTTTCCATTGTGATCTTTTGTTGCACTACACAAAACACTTTTGTTTTAAGAGTGTTTTGTGCAGTTCAACCAAAATGTCACACCGACAACGTTGCTTGATTGCTTGATCTTAGTGGAACTGCACAAGAGGAGATCTTACTTCCTATTCGTTAAGGCGAATTTGGTTCAGATCTTCTTCTTTTGAGTTGTTTGAATTCCGCATCATGAGAGGTCATTACTAGCCTTCTTTCACATGATTCTGAAGTGTGCTTTCATATGCTATGCTACTTGTACGATAATGTTGCTTGATTTTAGTGAACTGCAGAAATGGAGACAAGACTTCCAATCTGTATGTGCACCGTAATATCCCATTGAGGTAAGATAAGGATATTTCACAACTGCTGGCCTGTATTTTGCCACTATCATCAGAAAATTAAGTTTAGTACTATACTTGTGCTCCCTAATTGACATGCCAAATCTTACATTGAAGGCGAAGCTTGTCTGTTATTGAACCAAGTGATGAAGGGGAAGAACAAGCAAAAGAAAAACAAAAATCAACTCCAGGTGCTGTAATGAAGCACTGGAACTGTGATGACACAAGTAATGATATAGTTTTGCATCTTAATTTATTGCTATGGCTGGAATGAGCAATTGTTTTGCCACTGATTTGATGCCATATGTAATTCTCTCTACTTGTGCAAACAGGGATCTTCTTTGAAGATACCATATATTTTAGTGGAACTGCACAAAAAGATGTTGGAAACATGAAACTAATCGAGGAGTATATAGTAAGCATGGCCACCATAGTAGAGAGCAACAGATGGTTCCGGAGAAGTGCTTCATCTGTATGCTCTACTCAATCAGCCTCCTGACAAAGGTTGGTACTCGCCCACTAATTCATCTGTATGATTGAGCTTTGTCATCTCTATTAGCGTTGTGCTACTGTTTAGATACTCTCATGAAAATGTGGTATTGTCCTTGGGAAGTGCTTCATCTGTGTTGTTTTAAATATTTCGTTTCCTTTTTTTCGAGCAAATAGGGATTCTAGCATTTAGTTGTCCTCTTGTCTTTGCACAATAGGATCATCTTCCTCCGAAGGAGAATATGGAGTACGTGAAGTGACTAGTTCCAATTATGGCAGGATGAAGAAGCACTGTCTATCTTCTCATCAGAAGGAGCAGTTGAAGGATGGTTACATTACTCCATACAAGGCCAAACTAACTTCAGCTCAGAAGGACTAACAAATCTCCATTTTTTTGCTGTGATGCATCAGTACAATGTTGTTTTAGGATTCTTTCTGGTGAGTTCCATTTTTCTAAAAGTGTGCTCTACATGGACCATGTATGTGCCTGTTGAAACTGTCAATTTATAGTATAGTTTGCTTTATACTAATCACTTTTTTGTATTTGTGCAAACAGGGGTGCTCAGCTTGATTTCAATGGGAACTTCACAAAATGTTCATGAATACATCGAATCATTCATTTCCACCACAAGAAAGGAGGTGACCATAAGTTCAAGGCGTTGCAACATATAAGGGCGAAATCATACAAGCTACGTGCGAATTTGGTTGATTTTGGTCGAACTGCACAAAAAGAACAGCTGGTTTATTTAGCACGAGTTGCCATGTCAACGTCCGAACTGATGGCAAACCCTGCCCATTCCACAATGGTAGGCATTTGATATTTTTGAATGGGACAACCTTGTCAAATTTTGCTCATTGATTTTAGCAAGATATGCGTTTGATATTTTTGAATGGGACGCCCTTTGCTGTCAGCAGCGGCGATCAATTTTTTCTTTATTCTTTAGTTGTGAAGTAAATATTGCCTCTGACATGTGAGTCGCTAAGATGCATAATCATCGATTGTTTTGAATGTTCTCTATGAATTGCCAGGCCTGTGTGTTTGATTGCAATGTACAGAAACGCTAAAAAGCTGCTCAAACTCTCTGTACTCCTTCTGTTCCTTTTTACTTCGCACGTTGTGAAAGTGCATAATTTTTTGTATAAGATTGGTCAAAGTAGAGATACTTTGACTGCAGACAAAACTTGTATGCAGACTAGAAAGGACCGGAGGGAGTACATGTGAAACTGCTACAAACGTGGTGATCACCCTGAGAATAATGCTAGTATGTATTGTTTTGCATGTTCATCCAATTCCAGTGATACAGGAATTCGAACTAATCGAAATAAATTCATTTATACATGGTCGGATTTCATATAAACATGCCGGATTTAATTACATTTCATACATTCTTCAACTAAAAAGGGGTGTTTGTGGCCGCATGCATCTCCTAGATGCAGATGCCCGGGGTCATCCTCCTTTTCAAAAAAAACTAAAAAGGGGTGCGCTGGAGGTATAATTAATTAACCGAAGCTACCCACCTGTGTCCCGCTGAGCTGAACAGAAGCTTCAGTGACTTAACTGCAAAGGTAGTTGCGTAACTGACATGTGGCCTGTTGGGCCCACGTGTCAGTCAGCCAACTGCACCAGCAGTTAAGTAGAAGCAGAGTTCTTCTCTAGCGCAGCTCTTCAACTCCATGTCGCTGCCAAGAAGCTAACCGGCCGTCAATGGTCAACCCTCCTAGCTTGGTTTCAACCGGAGGGTAGCAGCAGTGGCCTTACTTGGACCCGAGCGGCGGCGACCTACTGTGTTCTACTCTTCCTCGTTTTCTATGTGGCGCGGCCTCGTTGGTAGCGGGGCGGGGCCTTGGCGGAGCCGGCGATGCCTCTGTCTCGTTGCCGGCGGGCGGCGCCTCAGCGGAGCGGTGGAAGTCCTCCCCCACGTTGTCGGCACGGTGGGGCCTCGGCTGAGCCGGCGATGTCCTCTGCCTCATTGTTGGCGGGGCAGGGCCTCGGCGGAGCCGGTGGTGTCCTCTGCCTTGTTGTTGGCACCGCAGGGCCTCGGCGGAGCCGGCGGTGTCCTTTGCCTCATCGTTGGCGCCACGGGGCATCGGTGGAGTTGGCACTGTCCTCTGCCTCGTTGTTGGCGCCGCGGGGCATCGTTGACGCCAACGGAGCGGGGACTCGTTGGAGCCGGCATTGTCCTCTGCCTCGTCCTTGGTGTCACCAAACAGCACCTTGCCCGCTTCATCGCCCTCTTTGCTATCCTCTTTGTAGGCGGCCGCAGCCTCCGCCACCCGCATGCGGTATCGCCAGCGCTCGAGGCGGCCCTTGCGGGCGGAGCGGTACGAGTCGAGTAGCACCTGCTGCTCCGCCCGCTCCGTGGCGATCTGCTCCTCTGCCTGCAGGTGCTCCTGGAGGAGATGGTGGTTGTAGGCGGCGGCGGCCTACACCTCCCGGAACTGCTCCTCACGCATCTGCCTCACCCTGTCCATATATTGGGCATGGGCCTCGCCGATGGTCATGGTGCAATGCACCGGCGAGGATGGCGCGGAGGAGGGGGTTAGCGCCGGATCGTCGACTACCATGTTCTCCATTGGGACGTCGTCGTCCTCTGGCTGCCTGCCGGCCAGCCGGTCGGCAGCAATGGCTGCTATCTCCTTGTGGTCCGTCGTCCGCCCGTCCCGAAGAGCGCTGGAGCACGAGGAAGCCATGGTAGGCAGTAGTGGTGTGGCAGGAGAAAGGCAACGGATGTGGATGACTGCGGCTATGGCCAGCGCAGCAGTTTATATAGAAATGGTGGGCGGGCGGAGGGACGGACGTGTGACGCCGGAGTAGCCGCCTCGGCAACCGCGTATCATTAATGTGTGCGGCAGATGGACGGACGGACGGCACTTGTGTCGTTTGAAGGCGGAGCAATTGCCTGCACCGGGAAGCGGGTCGGCCGGTGCTGACTGTTTTGGGCGGAAAGCGCGAGCAGGCGAGGAGAAAATTTACTTGGATAGGATGACAATGGGGACCCACCAGGTCCATAGCCTCACGTACGCAAGTGCCTCCTTATTATATACATATATAAAACTATAGTTTATTTTGCTTCCTCCTGGTTTCCTGACATCACGGTCCCACACAATTTTCTACCTATGTACTCCCTCCTTACCGGTTTATAGGGCTTATCTCAAAATTTTAGTTTTTCCATTTTATAAGGCTCAATTTGGTTGTTTTCCATCACATGTTCAGATTCCAAGGTGCATTAAATCATTGCATGCAAGTATTAAGAGAAAATTGACCAATGCATGTACTTTATGCATGCATGCATTGCAATTCATGCATTGATAAACATAATTTTTTGAGGATAACAAGAGCATTAATTCGGTGCTTTTGCAAAACTAGAAAAAGTATTCCACGACTCGCCATCTACCTTGATTGGTGAGATTTTTGAATTGAGCATTATAAACCGGAAAGGAAGGAGTATTCAATAAACGAGAGAATTGCACAAGAAGCGGCAGACAGCTGGGACTAAGCAGCTCGAGCAGTATTTGTGTTTTTGAGGTGTGAGCACTACAGAGCTTTTCGATGTTTACCCCAGATATTAATTTTTCTCCTCTGAACAACAACGAAAACATCGCTGTAGGTATTAACTGGGCGGGCTGTGGCCCATCTAGCCCAGGCCAGATATCCAACCCAGATATTAATTTTTTTCAAGCTGAAAATGACTAGCCCAGCTATACTTTTTTTAGGAATACCCAGGCAAGGTCAAGTTGTTATTCTCCGCCCCGCTGGGCTGCAAATCTTTCCTAGGAGGGATGCATTAGGCTTAACAAGAAAATGGGCTTTAAGAAATAATAAATGGGATGTAATTATAAAAATTGGGTAGTAATTATAAAAAATGCACCAAACAGTGATTACTTTATAAAATGTTATTTTTGGAATATTGAAAATTTTAATTTCATTAATTGTTGCGAGCGGAATGTTTTGTTGGATTTTTATGCAATATAAATTTATATTGAAATTGTATTTAATCTGACTAAAATTTCGGGATAAAAATATTTGGATCCCATCAAAATGTGGGAAATTTTATTGAATTCTATTTTGAACGGTTGGTTGAACTGGGTTGTACTTTTAACAAACTGTAAATGGGTTGTATTAAATTCCATTAGAATTCAAAAAAGGGTTACACATTCTTACAAATCTCAAATGGGCTATAAGTTCTCTGCCACATACTTCTGGCCTTACTAAGGTGACGCGTCCCCTAAAAAACAGAGTTGACGGGTATGCAAGGCTTTGTCAACTTATAGTCAACACACGGTTATAGCAGCAGTGGTCGTTGGATGTCCATCCAACGGATGCCGTGCTTCTTCTTCAATCTCAGATATTCTAGCTTCACCCGCCCAAAAAATGATTCATCCCCCTGACATCTGGCGCGCACCGTTTCGGAAGCTGGCCTGTGGGCCTACTAAGTTGACGTACCAAGGGCTTTGTCAACTTAGTCAATATAAACGATTCTAGCTGCAGTGACCGTACGATGTCCATCCAACGGCTGTCCTGCTTCTTCAACCTCTAGCTTCACCCGCCCAAAAAATGATTCATCCCCCTGACATCTGGGGCGCACCGTTTCGGAAGCTGACCTGTGGGCCTACTAAGTTGACGTACCAAGGGCTTTGTCAACTTAGTCAATATAAACGATTCTAGCTGCAGTGACCGTACAATGTTCATTCAACGGCCGTCGTGCTTCTTCAACCTCTGGTCTTCTTGCTCCAGCCGCCCAAAGCAGAGTCAGTCGTGTCGCCTGCTCCTGCCTCCCGTGGTCGGCTGTGCTGCCGCAGAGGCCTCACCGCCCCCTACTACTACCACCGCTGGCCAGGCCATCCCTCCACTCACCCACTGATCCACACCCCCTGTTATTCTGCGGCGACGGCAGCGCAGCCGAACTAGTGAACCCTCATACTCCTCTCCGCGTGTGCATCCACTGCCGCATCTTCCCCGGCTCCGCGTCGTCCCCTTCCTAGGCCTCGCCCTCGTCCACCGCCATAGTGCTCTCGGCGCGGCATGGTCAACGTGGTCAAGGAACGACTTCCATCAGACGTGGACTGTACGTGGAGAGGCTAACAACTGGGTCCACGGCAGCCGCAAGGAAGTGCCTCCTTATTATGCGCAAAATATTTATTCCTCCACCTGACAGCGGGGACCCACCGGACTGGCCACCGTATTTCGCGAAAAAAATGATTCGCCCCCTGACTGCTGGGGCCCATGAGCTACATCTTCGCACGCAAGGAAGTGCATCCGAAAAAAACGATTCGCCCCCCTGACTGCTGGGACCCACCAGCTACATCTTCGCACGCAAGGAAGTGTGTCCAAAAAAAAATGATTCGCCCCCCG
>NC_041386.1:682452106-682494429 GCF_002162155.2 Triticum dicoccoides | reverse complement strand
GAAGTGCGTCCGGGCAAAAAAAACAATTTGCCCCCTAACTCCTGGGACCCAGCAGCTACACCTTCGCACGCAAGGAAGTGCGTCCGGGCAAAAAAAATGATTCGCCCCCCTGACTGCTAGGACACACCAGCTACATCTTCGCAGGCAAGGAAGTGCCTGACACTCGGGACCCACCTGGTCGAAGCGTACGTAGCGTTGTCATCCTGGTCGCGAACGTGTACGTACATACTGGTCGATGTAGAGGCGCGCACATGTCATAGTAGAGGCGCGCACATGTCGTATTAGAGGCGCGCACGTAGCATGTACACGTACGTATAGCGGCCAGGGTGCAAGAAAGAAAATACGGTCACGTATGCCTACATATGGGCGGGGTCTCGAACGCCTAGTCGCGCATACCGCAAAACGAAGGAAACGGACCTCCTACGGTCGAAACGGGGGTCCTGTTGATCGGGAGGGGTGTGGCGTACCGCAAAATGGACGAAACGGACCTCCTACGGTCGAAACGGGGGTCCTGTTAATCGGGAGAGGTGTGGCGTACCGCAAAATGGACGAAACGGACTCGTGTTGGAGCGCTACGGTCGAAACGGGGGGGAAGGGGTGTGGCGTACCACAAAACGGTACTCCACGAGATACTGTTCATCTCCACCGTCGACCTCCTCTAGCCTCGACGGGCTACCGTCGACCCCCTCCAGCCTCCACTGGCTCCTGTTCATCCAGCCTCCACCATGCGCTACTCCACCGGCTACTGTTCAACCACCCCTCCATGGGCACCCCTCCACCGTCTACTGTTCATCCAGCCCTCCACACCACGGGGTCCTTTTCAACCACCCCTCCATGGCCACCCCTCCACCATCTACTGTTCATCCAGCCCTCCACACCACGGGTTCCTGTTCATCCAGAGGCAATGCCACCGCTCACTGTTCATCCAAACCCCCCCGCAACGCTCACTGTTCATCCAATCGATTGGCTTCAGTTAGCAGCAGTAGCGAAGGAATCACTCCATCGGGTTCAGTTAACAGCCATCGATCCATCGCTCGGGTTCAGTAACGCGTAGCCTGCATTGCAATCGCTCGGGTTCACTTAGAGCCCAACGCCTTGCTCGGGTTCAGTTAGAGCCAACGCCTCGCACACACACGCGCGTACGTACGAGAGAAACGCACAACACTCCGCCCCCGACCTCCCACCGTAACCGGCAACTCCCCGAAATTTTCCTCCCCCTCGCTTCTACCATGATTTTTTCCGTCATGGACGGCCCAAAGAATGTCATGCAGCTGCGTCTCCGGCCCGCCCAGGACAAAAAGCCCATTTTCTATCATGATTTTTTGTCATAGAAGTAGGAGCCCACCACATCTATGATGATACCGGGTTTTGTCACAATTATCGTCATAGAAGTGTCATATGTATGACAGAAAAAATTCGTTCGGCCCAAAATGTCACGGATGTGTCTTTTTTTGTAGTGAAGGTGGCGGGCAGGGTTTGCCTGTGGAGAGGTTGTTTTATGTCTTCAGGGGCTAGACTCATTCTAACAAATTCCAGCCTTTCGTCCCTACCAATGTTTGCCATGGGTCTATTCCTGCTGGCTGATGGGGTTCACACCAAAATGGAAACCCCGCGGGCTTGTTTCTTTTGGGAAGGAGCGGGACTGAAGCGTAAATACCACATGGTTAAATGGCAGGCCGTGTGTAGACCTAAAGCTCAGGGGGGCCTGGGGATCATCAATTCTAAGTTGATGAATATTGCACTTATGTGCAAGTGGATTTGGAAGCTGTCTCAGTGAGAGACCGGCCTCTGGATGGACCTCCTATGCACCAAGTACTTTCCGGAAGGGAATTTCTTTGAGGCCGTGACCCATGGATCTCCCTTCTGGAACTCCATCCAATCCCTAAAACCGTACTTTGCCAGGGGTGCGAGGTTTTTGGTTAATAACGGACGCTCCACATGTTTCTGGCTCGACACATGGATAGGCCAACACCCTCTTTGGTCAGAATTCTGCCAACTATACTCCATCGCTGTCCAGCCCAACTAATTGGTTGCTTCGGCTCTTAGCTCCTCCCCGCCCCCTATTCACTATAGAAGGGAGCTCATGGGTCCTGAGAGGGTGGAGTGGGATCGCCTTCGGGCTTTCATTGCGGACGTGCGATTGTCGAGGAGCGTGGACACGGTGTCCTGGAGGCTTTCGGGCTCTGGCAAATTTACTGTCAAGTCCCTTTATAGAGAGATGTCCCGAGGCCATGTCCCTATGACTGCCGCGGGGCTTTGGAAGTCTCGAATTCCTCTCAAGATCAAGGTGTTCCTCTGGCAATTGTGCCAAGATCGTCTGCCTACTTCCATCAATATTGCCCAACGCAATGGCCCGGCCTCCGGGCCGTGTGCTTTGTGTGTTATTTCGGAAGACGCTCACTGTCGGTGTCAAAACCGGCAGATCTCGGGTAGGGGGTCCTGAACTGTGCGTCTAGGCGGATGGTAATAGGAGACAAGGGACACGATGTTTTTACCCAGGTTCGAGCCCTCTCGATGGAGGTAAAACCCTACTCCTGCTTGATTAATATTGATGATATGGGTAGTACAAGAGTAGATCTACCACGAGATCGGAGTGGCTAAACCCTAGAAGGTAGCCTATGGTATGATCGTTGTTCGTCCTACGGACTAAAACTCTCCGGTTTATATAGACACCCAAGAGGGCTAGGGTTACACAGAGTTTGTTACAATGGGAGGAGATCTTCATATCGTATCGCCAAGCTTGCCTTCCACGCCAAGGAAAGTCCCATCCGGACACGGGACGGAGTCTTCAATCTTGTATCTTCATAGTCCGGGAGTCCAGGCAAAGGTCTTAGTCCAGCAATCCGGACACCCCCTAATCCAGGACTCCCTCAATAGCCCCTGAACAAGGCATCAATGACGAAGAGTCCGGCGCGCAAGTTGTCTTCGGCATTGCAAGGCGGGTTCCTCCTCAGAATATTTCATAGAAGATGTTGAACACCAGGGTAGTGTCCGGCTCTGCAAAATAAGTTCCACATTCCACCGTAGAGAGAATAATATTTGCGTTAATCGGATCTGCTGACGTATTCCGCGGCGTGACATCATGCCACGGCCAGGCTTTTACTCATTTTATTGTTCCACCTCAGCGCGTTTAGCGAGGCGGTTTCCTTGGCACGTCTTGTCAGAGATCGTGTCCCCTTATTCCGGGATTCTCATCAATACGGGCGTGGGTAACCCGACCGCGCCACTAACTGCGGTGCATGGGAGATAAGCGAGTTTTTATTAGGCCAGTGGGGGGCTCGTAGTTTTGGCCGCCCATATAAGGGGATAAGAATCCGCCCTTTCCATTCACGCCTTCTTCTTCCTCTGCTTATCCGTCCCTGCATGCTCGAGCTCCAGCGCCCAAGCCCGCACTTCCCACCTCAACCTTCTCCAACCATGTCCGGAGCGGGAGGTAGATGGATGGCCTCCTCCGTCACGGAGGGGCAAATCAAAAACCTGAGGAAGGCCGGATATTTGTCTAACGACATTGCGCACCGGCTTCCAGATGTGGGGCAACTCATCCCCCCCCCCTAGGCCCCATGAGAGGGTTGTTTTTCTTCCCCATTTCCTCCGCAGACTAGGTTTTGCTCTTCACCCGTTCGTCCAGGGGCTCATGTTCTACTACGGCCTGGACTTCCACGATCTGGCCCCGAACTTCATCCTCAATATCTCGGCGTTTATCGTCGTGTGCGAGGCCTTCTTCCGCATCCAGCCCCACTTTGGCCTATGGCTGAAGATCTTCAGCGTCAAGCCGAAGGTCATGCAAGGCCGACAGGCGGAATGCGGAGGTGCCATGGTGGGAAAGATAGCCAACGTCACCTGGCTCGAGGGTGCCTTCGTGGAAACCATCAAAGGGTGGCAATCGGGGTGGTTTTATATCACCAAGCCGCGTGACCCTAAATGGGCAGCGGCCCCCGAATTTGATCCAGCATCCCCACCCGGCTCACATCTTGGAAAGAGACGGGCCTGTCGTGGGGCGATCCGGAAGAGGTGACCGGACTCCAAACCTGCGTCCGAGACCTGGTGACCAAGAAGGTCAAGCTTGTCAACATGGTCCAGGTCATGCTCTTCCGCTGGATCCTCCCGTGTCAACGACGGGACTTCAATTTGTGGGAGTTCGACCCGGCCCAGCACCAGACTCTATCCCAGCTCTTCGAAACGAAGCACGAGGACGCCTGGAAGGTGCTTTTCAAGAGTTCCGAGGTCTCCCCTCCCGTCACCGAAGATCGCGGATTCTGCGCCAAACGTCAAGCCTCCGAAGTAAGCTTACATTTAGTCCCTTACAGGATACCGGAATTTCATAGTGTGAGGACATCCGGACAGTTTGACTGTCCGGCCCCTTTGCCCGAAGGCCCAGTAGATGCACATTTAGCGAAGTTACTGGTTCCGGCACCTCACGTGGTGCCGGAGAAGAAGGCCAAGGAGAAGGCCATGGGGACCCGAAAGAGTTCCCGGCGCCCGGTGCCGTCGGATTTGCCCGTCGGCCCCAACGCACCCTCCGCCTCCGAAGACGAGGAGGAGGAAGAAGAATAACATGCCTCTTCCCCTCCAATGGGGGGAGGAAAGAAGAGAAATGCCACCCCAACTGGGGAAGCCGGAGGGTCCAAGAAGGGGAAGAACCTTCTGCCGGACTACGCCCCCGACGCCGAATACGGCAGGGGGGACTGGCCATCCAGGGTCAAGCCCCTGGCAAAATCGTAAGTGTCCGGCTTCCCGAATGACTTATTGCACTCCTTTATTATTCGATAGCTTTTAACGCCGAAGCTAATCATGCTGTCCGCCCAGAGCTCAGCTTGGCGATTCGTCTAGCGGATCTCTGAATCCGTCGGACGTGAATAGTGTTTCACTTCCGACGGCCTCCTCCCCTCTCCCTACAGACGATGCTGAGGTTGAGTCCAGTAGGGGACAAAACCAGGAGGAGGTGGTCCTGGAGGCGCCACAAGGCGACCTTCCGGACTCCAGGCCCAAAGGGGGTAAATCCCCGGAGGGATCTAAGTCTGGCCCTGGGTCAGACACTGCTCCGGAACCATCAGCGGTTCCAGAGTCCGACAGGCGGCGCCTTCATAAGAAGGGCAAGACTACGACGCCGGCGACTTCCGTCCACCCGGAGGCGCCAGACAATTTACTGGAGGCGCTTAACGGCGCCTCCATCGACGAAGAACACCGCACTGTTATGAGTGTGGTGATTCGGAAGGTTCAGTCCGCCAAGAGCGGGCTGACGGAAGCCTGCACAAGACTGTTAACGGGCTTTGAGGTATGTCTTCAAAAACATATATAAAAAATATTACCGCATAGATAGTAGCCCCTGATGCTCAGTTCGGTGTTCGGAAAAAAAAGCTGAGCTGAGGATCTAAAAAGATATACGCAGGAGTCCAATAGAAATATGTCAATATGGGAATGCAGGCTGCGTTGCTGACCTCTGCCGTACTGACTGCGGAGGTCAATGCATTGAAGGAAAGCCTCGAGCGGTGCAAGAGCGAGCTCGGCCGTGCCAAGAAGCAGCTTGAGGATAAAGAGGGTACATAGTACCTCCTGTAAATGTATATAGAAATACTTGGTTGCAAAATAATAACAGGACCAACGTAAATGTTGCAGGAGCCACGACCGAGGTGGCGACCCTGAAGGAGGCGGTCTCCAAGGCCGAAAAGAGTGCGGCCTTGGAGCGCACCGAGCGAGAGAAGCAGGAGGCGCGGGTGGCGGAGGTGCGGCAAGAACTCCATGCTCTCGTGGAAAAACACGAGAGTTTGGAGCGTGACTCAAAGACTTGAGAATCCGAGCTTGCCTTGGCTCTTGAGAGTGCCAAGACCGCTAAGGCCGAAGCCCAGAAGGCCCTTCAGGAGATCGAGGCGATGAAGAAGATAGCGGCGGGTAAGGCATTCTTTATGCAAAGCAAAAATATATAAGTTAATTATCTGCTACTTGTTGGGGAACGTTGCAAAAAATTAAATTTTTTCCTACGGTTTCACCAAGATCCATCTATGAGTTCATCTAAGAAACAAGTGATAGGAGAGAGATTGCATCTACATACCACTTGTAGATCGCGTGCGGAAGCGTTCAAGAGAACGGTGATGATGGAGTCGTACTCGCCGTGATCCAAATCACCGATGACCAAGTGCCGAACGGACAGCACCTCCGCGTTCAACACACGTACGGAGCGGATGACGTCTCCTCCTTCTTGATCCAGCAAGGGGGAAGGAGAGGTTTATGAAGATCCAGCAGCACAACGGCGTGGTGGTGGATGCAGCAGGACTCCGGCAGGGCTTCGCCAAGCTGCTGCGGGAGGAGGAAGAGGTGTAGCAGGGGGAGGGAGGCGCCAAGACACAGGGTGCATCTGCCCTCCCCCTTGCCCTCCTTTATATAGGCCCCCAGGGGGGCGCCGGCCCTGCGAGATCTAATCTCCCAAGGGGGGCGGCGGCCAGGGGGGTGGAGTGCCCCCCAAGTCAAGTGGGGCGCGCCCCCCACCTAGGGTTTCCAACCCTAGGTGCAGGTGGGGTCCAGGGGGGGGGACCAGCACACTAGGGGCTGGTTCTCCTCCCACTTCAGCCCACGGGGCCCTCTGGGATAGGTGGCCCCACCCGGTGGACCCCGGGACCCTTTCGGTGGTCCCGGTACAATACCAGGTGACCCTGAAACTTTCCCGATGGCCGAAACAGCACTTCCTATATATAATTCTTTACCTCCGGACCATTTCAGAACTCCTCGTGACGTCCAGGATCTCATTCGGGACTCCGAACAACATTCAGTTTGCTGCATACTCATATTCATACAACCCTAGCATCACCGAACCTTAAGTGTGTAGACCCTACGGGTTCGGGAGACATGCAGACATGACCGAGACGGCTCTCCGGTCAATCACCAACAGCGGGATCTGGATACCCATGTTGGCTCCCACATACTCCTCGATGATCTCATCGGATGAACCACAATGTCGAGGATTCAAGCAACCCCGTATACTATTCCCTTTGTCAAACGGTACGTTACTTGCCCGAGACTCGATCGTCGGTATCCCAATACCTCGTTCAGTCTCGTTACCATCAAGTCACTTTACTCGTACCGTAATGCATGATCCCGTGACCAGACACTTGGTCACTTTGAGCTCATTATGATGATGCACTACCGAGTGGTCCTAGTGATACCTCTCTGTTATACGGAGTGACAAATCCCAGTCTTGATCCATGTCAACCCAACGGACACTTTCGGAGATACCTGTAGTACACCTTTATAGTCACCCAGTTACGTTGTGACGTTTGGTACACCCAAAGCACTCCTACGGTATCCGGGAGTTACACGATCTCATGGTCTAAGGAACAGATACTTGACATTGGAAAAGCTCTAGCAAAACAAACTACACGATCTTGTGCTATGATTAGGATTGGGTCTTGTCCATCACATCATTCTCCTAATGATGTGATCCCATTGTCAACGACATCTAATTTCCATAGTTAGGAAACCATGACTATCTGTTGACCAACGAGCTAGTCAACTAGAGGCTTACTAGGGACGTATTGTGGTCTATGTATTCACACGTGTATTACGATTTCCGGATAATACCATTATAGCATGAATAAAAGACAATTATCATGAACAAGGAAATATAATAATAATCCTTTTATTATTGCCTCTAGGGCATATTTCCAATAGTCTCCCACTTGCACTAGAGTCAATAAGCTAGTTACATTGTGATGAATCGAACACCCATAGAGTTCTGGTGTTGATCATGTTTTGCTCGCGGAAGAGGTTTAGTCAACGGATTTGCGACATTCAGACCCGTATATACTTTGCATATATCTACGTCTCCATCTTGAACATTTTCACGGATGGAGTTGAAACGACGCTTGATGTGCCTGGTCTTCTTGCGAAACCTTGGCTCCTTGGCAAGGGCAATAGCTCCAATGTTGTCACAGAAGAGTTTGATCGGCCCCGACGCATTGGGTATGACTCCTAGGTCGGTGATGAACTCCTTCACCCTAATTGCTTCATGCGCTGCTTCCGAGGCTGCCATATATTCCGCTTCACATGTAGATCCCGCCACGACGCTCTGCTTGCAGCTGCACCAGCTTACTGCCCCACCATTCAACATATACATGTATCCAGTTTGTGACTTAGAGTCATCCAGATCTATGTCGAAGCTAGCGTCGACGTAACCCTTTACGACGAGCTCTTCGTCACCTCCATAAACGAGAAACATGTCCTTTGTCCTTTTCAGGTACTTCAGGATATTCTTGACCACTGTCCAGTGTTCCTTGCCAGGGTTACTTTGGTACCTTCCTACCAAACTTACGGCAAGGTTTACATCAGGTCTAGAACACAGCATGGCATACATAATAGATCCTATGGCTGAGGCATCGGGGATGACACTCATCTCTTCTTTATCTTTTGCCGTGGTCGGGCATTGAGCCAAGCTCAATCTCACACCTTGCAATACAGGCAAGAACCCTTTCTTGGCCTGATCCATTTTGAACTTCTTCAAAATCTTATCAAGGTATGTGCTTTGTGAAAGACCTATGAGGCGTCTCGATCTATCCCTATAGATTTTGATGCCTAATATGTAAGCAGCTTCGCCAAGAACCTTCATTGAAAAACACTTATTCAAGTAGGCCTTAATGCTGTCCAAGAATTCTATATCATTTCCCATCAAAAGTATGTCATCTACATATAATATGAGAAATGCTACAGAGCTCCCACTAACTTTCTTGTAAACGCAGGCTTCTCCATAAGTCTGCATAAACCCAAACGCTTTGATCATCTCATCAAAGCGAATGTTCCAACTCCGAGATGCTTGCACCAGCCCATAAATGGATCGCTGGAGCTTGCATACTTTGTTAGCATTCTTAGGATCGACAAAACCTTCCGGCTACATCATATACAACTCTTCCTTAAGATAGCCGTTAAGGAATGCCGTTTTAACGTCCATCTGCCATATCTCATAATCATAGTATGCGGCAATTGCTAACATGATTCGGATGGACTTAAGCTTCGCTACGGGAGAGAAAGTCTCATCGTAGTTAATCCCTTGAACTTGCCGAGAACCCTTAGCGACAAGTCGAGCTTTATAGATGGTGACATTACCATCCGCATCCGTCTTCTTCTTAAAGATCCATTTGTTTTCTATCGCTCGCCGATCATCGGGCAAGTCAGTCAAAGTCCATACTTTGTTTTCATACATGGATTCTATCTCGGATTGCATGGCTTCTAGCCATTTGTTGGAATCTGGGCCCGCCATCGGTTCTTCATAGTTCGAAGGTTCACCGTTGTCTAACAACATGATTTCCAGGACAGGGTTGCCATACCACTCTGGTGTGGAACGTGTCCTTGTGGACCTACGAAGTTCAGTAGCAACTTGATCCGAAGTACCTTGATCATCATCATTAATTTCCTCTCCAGTCGGTGTAGGCACCACAGGAACATTTTCCTGAGCTGCACTACTTTCCGGTTCAAGAGGTAGTACTTCATCGAGTTCTACTTTCCTCCTACTTACTCCTTTCGAGAGAAACTCTTTTTCCAGAAAGGATCCGTTCTTGGCAACAAATATCTTGCCTTCGGATCTAAGGTAGAAGGTATACCCAATGGTTTCCTTGGGGTATCCTATGAAAACGCATTTTTCCGACTTGGGTTCGAGCTTTTCAGGTTGAAGTTTCTTGACATAAGCATCGCATCCCCAAACTTTTAGAAACAACATCTTAGGTTTCTTCCCAAACCATAATTCATACAGTGTCATCTCAACGGATTTAGACGGTGCCCTATTTAAAGTGAATGTAGCTGTCTCTAGAGCGTATCCCCAAAATGATAGCGGTAAATCGGTAAGAGACATCATAGATCACACCATACCCAATAGAGTGCGATTACGACGTTCGAACACACCATTACGCTGAGGTGTTCCAGGCGGCGTGAGTTGTGAAATGATTCCACATTTTCATAAGTGCGTACCAAATTTGTGACTTAAATATTCTCCTCCACGATCCGATCGTAAGAATTTTATCTTTCGGTCACGTTGATTCTCTACTTCATTTTGAAATTCCTTGAACTTTTCAAAGGTCTCAGACTTGTGTTTCATCAAGTAGACATACCCATATCTACTTAAGTCATCAGTGAGAGTGAGAACATAACGATATCCTCCGCGAGCCTCAACGCTCATTGGACCACACACATCAGTATGTATGATTTCCAATAAATTGGTTGCTCGCTCCATTATTTCGGAGAACAGAGTCTTGGTCATTTTGCCCATGAGGCTTGGTTCGCATGTGTCAAATGATTCATAATCCAGAGACCCTAAAAGTCCATCAGCATGGAGCTTCTTCATGCGCTTGACACCAATGTGACCAAGGCGACAGTGCCACAAGTATGTGGGACTATCGTTATCAACTTTACATCTTTTGGTATTCACACTATGAATATGTGTAACATTACGTTCGAGATTCATTAAGAATAAAAAATTGACCATCGGGGCATGACCATAAAACATATCTCTCATATAAATAGAACAACCATTATTCTCAGATTTAAATGAGTAGCCATCTTGCATTAAACGAGATCCAGATACAATGTTCATGCTCAAACTTGGCACTAAATAGCAATTATTGAGGTTCATAACTAATCCCGTGGGTAAATGTAGAGGTAGCGTGCCGACGGCGATCACATCGACCTTGGAACCATTCCCAATGCGCATCGTCACCTCGTCCTTCGCCAGTCTCCGCTTATTCCGCAGCTCCTACTGTGAGTTACAAATATGAGCAACGGCACCGGTATCAAATACCCAGGAGTTACTACGAGTACTGGTAAGGTACACATCAATTACATGTATATCACATATACCTTTAGTGTTGCCGGCCTTCTTGTCCGCTAAGTATTTGGGGCAGTTCTGCTTCCAGTGACCCTTCCCTTTGCAATAAAAGCACTCAGTCTCAGGCTTGGGTCCATTCTTTGACTTCTTCCCAGCAACTGGGTTACCGGGCGCGGCAACATCTTTGCCGTCCTTCTTGAAATTCTTCTTACCCTTGCCCTTCTTGAACTTGGTGGTTTTATTGACCATCAACACTTGATGTTCTTTCTTGATTTCAACCTCTGCTGACTTTAGCATTGAAAATACTTCAGGAATGGTCTTCACCATACCCTGCATATTGTAGTTCAGCACAAAGCTCTTGTAGCTCGGTGGGAGCGACTGGAGGATTCTGTCAATGACCGCCTCGTCCGGGAGGTTGATCTCCAGCTGGGACAGGCGGTTGTGCAACCCAGACATTTTGAGTATGTGCTCACTGACAGAACTGTTTTCCTCCATCTTACAACTATAGAACTTGTCGGAGACTTCATATCTCTCGACCCGGGCATGAGCTTGAAAAACCATTTTCAGCTCCTCGAACATCTCATATGCTCCGTGTCGCTCAAAACGCTTTTGGAGCCCCGATTCTAAGTTGTAAAGCATGCCGCACTGAACGAGGGAGTAATCATCAGCACGTGACTGCCAAGTGTTCATAACGTCTTGGTTCTCTAGGATGGGTGCTTCACCTAGACGTGCTTCTAGGACATAATCTTTCTTGGCTGCTATGAGGATGATCCTCAGGTTCCGGACCCAGTCCGAATAGTTGCTGCCATCATCTTTCAGCTTGGTTTTCTCTAGGAACGCGTTGAAGTTCATGTTGACATGAGCGTTGGCCATTTGATCTGCAAGACATATTTTGGCAAAGACTTTAGACTAAGTTCATGATAATTAAGTTCATCTAATCAAATTATTTAATGAACTCCCACTCAGATTGACATCCCTCTAGTCATCTAAGTGTTACATGATCCGAGTCGACTAGGCCGTGTCCGATCATCACGTGAGACGGACTAGTCATCATCGGTGAACATCTCCATGTTGATCGTATCTTCCATACGACTCATGTTTGACCTTTTGGTCTCTATGTTCTGAGGCCATGTCTGTACATGCTAGGCTCGTCAAGTTAACCCTAAGTGTTTATGCATGTGTAAAACTGTCTTACACCCGTTGTATGTGAACGTAAGGATCTATCACACCCGATCATCACGTGGTGCTTCGAAACGACGAACTTTAGCAACGGCGCACAGTTAGGGGGAACACTTTCTTGAAATTATTATAAGGGATCATCTTATTTACTACCGTTGTTCTAAGTAAACAAGATGCATAAACATAATAAACATCACATGCAATTATATAATAGTGACATGATATGGCCAATATCATATAGCTCCTTTGATCTCCATCTTCGGGGCTCCATGATCATCTTTGTCACCGGCATGACACCATGATCTCCATCATCATGATCTCCATCATCGTGTCTTCATGAAGTTGTCATGCCAACGACTACTTCTACTTCTATGGCTAACGCGTTTAGCAATAAAGTAAAGTAATTTACATGGCGTTCTTTAATGACACGCAGGTCATACAAAAATATAGACAAGTCCTATGGCTCCTGCCGGTTGTCATACTCATAGACATGCAAGTCGTGGTTCCTATTACAAGAACATGATCTCATACATCACAATATATCATTCATCATTCATCACAACTTCTGGCCATATCACATCGCATGACAATTGCTGCAAAAACAAGTTAGATGTCCTCTAATTGTTGTTGCATCTTTTACGTGGCTGCAATTGGGTTCTAGCAAGAACGTTTTCTTACCTACGAATAACCACAACGTGATTTTGTCAACTTCTATTACCCTTCATAAGGACCCTTTTCGTCGAATCCGCTCCAACTAAAGTGGGAGAGACAGCCACCCGCTAGCCACCTTATGCAACTAGTGCATGTCAGTCGGTGGAACCTGTCTCACGTAAGCGTACGTGTAAGGTCGGTCCGGGCCACTTCATCCCACAATACCGCTGACGCAAAATAAGACTAGTAACGGCAAGCAAGTTGACAAGATCTACGCCCACAACAAAATTGTGTTCTACTCGTGCAATAGAGAACTACGCATAGACCTAGCTCATGATGCCACTGTTGGGGAACGTTGCAGAAAATTAAAAAGTTTCCTGCGGTTTCACCAAGATCCATCTATGAGTTCATCTAAGCAATGAGTGATAGGAGAGAGATTTCATCTACATAGCACTTGTAGATCGCGTGCGGAAGCGTTCAAGAGAACGGTGATGATGGAGTCTTACTCGCCGTGATCCAAATCACCGATGACCAAGTGCCGAACGGACAGCACCTCCGCGATCAACACACGTACAGAGCGGATAACGTCTCCTCCTTCTTGATCCAGCAAGGGGGAAGGAGATGTTGATGAAGATCCAGCAGCACAACGGCGTGGTGGTGGATGCAGCAGGACTCCGGCAGGGCTTCCCCAAGCTGCTGCGGGAGGAGGAAGAGGTGTAGCAGGGGGAGGGAGGCGCCAAGACACAGGGTGCGGCTGCCCTCCCCCTTGCCCTCCTTTATATAGGCCCCCAGGCGGGGCGCCGGCCCTGGGAGATCTAATATCCCAAGGGGGGCGGCGGCCAGGGGGGTGGAGTGCCCCCCAAGGCAAGTGGGTCGCGCCCCCCACCTAGGGTTTCCAACCCTAGGCGCGGGGGGGCCCAGGGGGGGCGCACCAGCCCACTAGGGGCTGGTTCCCCTCCCACTTCAGTCCACGGGGCCCTCAGGGATAGGTGGCCCCACCCGGTGGACCCCCGGGACCCTTCCGGTGGTCCCGGTACAATACCGGGTGACCCCAAAACTTTCCCGATGGCCGAAATAGCACTTCCTATATATAATTCTTTACCTCCGGACCATTCCGGAAATCCTCGTGACGTCCGGTATCTCATACGGGACTCCAAACAACATTCAGTTTGCTGCATACTCATATTCATACAACCCTAGCATCACTGAACCTTAAGTGTGTAGACCCTACGGGTTCGAGAGACATGCAAACATGACTGAGACGGCTCTCTGGTCAATAACCAACAGCGGGATCTGGATACCCATGCTGGCTCCCACATACTCCTCGATGATCTCATCGGATGAACCACGATGTCGAGGATTCAAGCAACCCCGTATACTATTCCCTTTGTCAAACGGTACGTTACTTCCCCGAGACTCGATCATCGGTATCCTAATACCTCGTTCAGTCTCGTTACCGGCAAGTCACTTTACTCGTACCGTAATGCATGATCCTGTGACTAGATACTTGGTCACTTTGAGCTCATTATGATGATGCACTACCGAGTGGGCCCAGTGATACCTCTCCGTTATACGGAGTGACAAATCCCAGTGTTGATCCGTGTCAACCCAACAGACACTTTCGGAGATACCTGTAGTACACCTTTATAGTCACCCAGTTACGTTGTGACGTTTGGTGCACCCAAAGCACTCCTACGGTATCCGGGAGTTACACGATCTCATGGTCTAAGGAAGAGATACTTGACATTGGAAAAGCTCTAGCAAAATGAACTACACGATCTTGTGCTATGCTTAGGATTGGGTCTTGTCCATCACATCATGCTCCTAATGATGTGATCCCGTTGTCAACGACATCTAATGTCCATTGTCAGGAAACCATGACTATTTGTTGACCAACGAGCTAGTCAACTAGAGGCTTACTACGGACGTATTGTGGTCTATGTATTCACACGTGTATTACGATTTCCGGATAATACAATTATAGCATGAATAAAAGACAATTATCATGAACAAGGAAATATAATAATAATCCTTTTATTATTGCGTTTAGGGCATATTTCCAACACTACTTACCCGAATCCGGAGCTCTCCAGGAGCATTCGCTGATCTGCCCCATAGTGTGTCTGATGCCGCCGCATACTACCGAGCCGAAGAGGGGAGCTCGACGGAGAAAGTGTTCTGGTCTCAGTATGCTAAGGCCGAACATCCGGTGCCCCTGAGCGACCAGCTGAAGCAGCTTATCGAGCTCCACAAGGTGGCCGAAGAGGCCATGAAGGGCCTCATAGCTCGGCTGTGGCCTGGAGAAGTCATGCCTGGGAGCTACTTCGGTCTGGTGTGGTGGCTGGTGGATGTGTGTCCGTGGATTGAGGTCGTCTAGCGCTCCGTTTGTATTGAAGGTGCCCGTCAGGCCCTTGCCCGTGCTAAGGTGCACTGGGGCAAGCTAGACGTGGAGAAGCTGTTGACGGACGCGCCACCGCCGGTCAAGGAGTATCGTACGCCCGAGATGTATTATAATGGCGTTCTGAAGGGTGCCTGCCGTATAGCGGATGAGTGCTCCAAAGATGTAATATTTGAGTAGACTCGCATTTGTTATCCTGTACGCTGAAGCTTTGTTCATATGCGTTAAGCAATGTTTGTTAATTTAAAATATTACTTTCTGTGCGGCCGTTGATCAAATCTGAGAGATGCAAGTCGTCGGCTTCGACCCCCATGCCACGAGTGTTGGGGTGTTTGGGATAAACCTGAGCGCTCTTGTTCCCATTCTTGGGTCCATCTAGGGAGGCGTTCACCACAACGAACCAGGTCGGCGGACTTATAATCCTGTATCGCTCTCACTTAGCCATAGAATTCTATAATTTTAAATTTCGGCGAAGCCCCTACTATTCGGAAGACCGAGTTGGGGGCGCTATCCACGCCTAGGCCGGATAAGTCCGGTTCCTCGCTCGAAGCAGCATAAGTCTTTAAGGACTCGAAGAAACCTCGCGAACAGCGACCGGTCTCTCCCACTATCATGACAGTCAGTTTTAGCTTCCTCTACCGAGGTGTTAACCCAGCTCAACTGGGGCACAATCGCAGTAGTTCTCCCAGCGCTACCTTAGCCAAAAATGCGGAACGTAAGGTATCAAAACATGGGAGCCGGGCAAACCCAACTATTGACCAAAGACATGATTCGGAGCCGATGAATATAGTGCTATAAGTTCGGGGTGCCACACTCGTTAGAGTGTTCGGTCTTCTCACACCATGTTATGGGGTGTTGTAAGCCCCTGGTGTATTCTCCGTACCAAAGTGTATGGTTGCAGAATGTCATGACTGAACATATTTGTATCTGAAAATAGATAAGTACAATAATAGGTACGAGCTATATATTGTTTATTAAAAAAGGGCTGCTGCGAAAGCAGAACGATACAAGAAGTGCGGTAAGCAAGAGATGGGAGTATTGGACATATTCCCCTCCAGGGGCAAGCTGCGGGTTTGTAAGTAAAACAGGTATTAAACTCGTTATAGAGACCACCTGGACTTTTGACGTGGCTTGCTTCCTTCCTGGCTGTTGCATCGTGGGTTCGGTGAGTGTATTGCCGGACAGGCCTTCCGAATAGTTGGGTCCTGAAAGTGTGTGAAAAGGAAAACGGCAAAATAGGAAGCCCCTTAGTGCGGTTGAGCGGCATTCTGGGCGTGCCGTTGTTGTGCCCCTCCCCTTATGCCCATGGTATCTCTAAGGCATAATTATTTACGAGTGGTACCAGTATCGCCGTTTGGCGGGGGCTGGGGTTGGGGCCGCACTGCTATGCTTGCTCGGAACGTGCCAGCCGGACTTGTTGTATGTTACTTCGGGCTCGCTTGACGTTGTCTGGACGTTTGACGCTTGGATTGGAGAACTTCCTTGAGAGGCTACTCTGTACTTCCGCCGCCAGGGCTGCCATGTGCTCCTCCGTTCGGAGAGAGCGTTCGGTGTTTCCATTTACTGTGATGACTCCGCGAGGTCATGGCATCTTGAGCTTGAGATATGCGTAGTGCGGCACCGCATTGAATTTTGCAAATGCGGTTCATCCGAGCAGGGCATGATAGCCGCTGCGGAATGGGACTATGTCGAAGATTAACTCCTTGCTCTGGAAGTTATCCGGGGATCCGAAGACCACCTCGAGTGTGACCGACCCTGTACAGCTGGCTTCTACCCCTGGTACGACACCTTTGAAGGTTGTCTTTGTGGGTTTAATCCTTGAAGGATCGATGCCCATTTTTCGCACTGTGTCCTGATAAAGCAGGTTCAGGCTACTGCCGCCGTCCATTAGGACTCTGGTAAGGTGAAATCCATCGATAATTGGGTCTAGCACCAGTGCGGCGAATCCGCCATGACGGATGCTGGTGGGATGGTCCCTTCGATCGAAGGTGATCGGGCAGGAGGACCATGGGTTGAACTTTGGGGCGACTGGCTCCAGCGCATAGACGTCCTTGAGAGCATGCTTCCGCTCCCTTTTGGGGATGTGGGTTGCGTATATCATATTCACCGTCCGAACTTGCGGGGGAAATCCCTTATGTCCTTTGTTTTTCGGTGGCCGGGGCCCCTCCTCGTCATCGCTATGTAGCCCCTTGTCTCTGGTCTCGGCACTTAACTTGCCTGCCTGCTTGAACACGCAACAATCCCTATTGGTGTGATTGGCTGGCTGTTCGGGGGTGCCGTGTATCTGGCACGAGCGATCGAGTATCCGGTCTATGCTGGATGGGCCCTGAGGGTTTCTTTTGAATGGCTTCTTCAGCTGACCCGGTTTAGAGCCTCTGAATCCGGCATTGACTGATGTATCTTCAGTGTTGCCACCGTTAATGCGGCGCTTATGCTTGTTGCGACGTGACCTGCAGTTGTTATCCTTGGTATCCGAATTGCCGGGGCTCTTGGTTATGTTATTGCTACGAGCTAGCCAGCTGTCTTCTCCCGCACAGAAGCGGATGATGAGTGTCATGAGGGCTGCCATAGACTTCGGCTTTTCCTGTCCTAGGTGCCGGGCAAGCCATTCATCTCGGATGTTGTGTCTGAAGGCCGCAAGGGCCTCGGCGTCCAGACAATCAAGTATTTGGTTTTTCTTGGTTAGGAACCGTGTCCAGAATTGTCTGGCCGATTTCTCTGGCTGCTGGATTATGTGGCTTAGGTCATCGGCGTCTGGTGGTCGCACATACGTGCCCTGGAAGTTGTCAAGGAATGCCGATTCTAGGTCTTCCCAACAACTAATTGACTCTGCTGGCAGGCTGTTAAGCCAATGTCGAGCTGGTCCTTTAAGCTTGAGCGGGAGGTATTTGATGGCGTGTAGATCATCACCACGGGCCATGTGGATATGAAGGAGATAATCCTCGATCCATACCGCAGGATCTGTTGTGCCATCGTATGATTCATTGTTTACGGGTTTGAAGCCCTCGGGGGTTTGATGATCCATTACTTCGTCTATGAAGCATAGTGGGTGTGCGGCACCCCTGTACTGGGCTATATCACGATGCAGCTCGGATGAGCTTGGTCTGTTGTATTCGGCCGGGCCATACTTATTGTGTCCGGCGTGACGGCTAGCGTCACGTGAAGCGGCGCGCCCATGCGATCCATAGATCGATCTTGTTTGCCTTGCCTTATTCTCCAAGATGTCTCGCAGGTCTGTTGCATCTCCCCATACTCTGGTATGTTTTGAGCGGCGTCGGGGTGCGGCTTGGGTTGAAGGCCTGAAGGCCTCTCTATCACGGCCACGGGGTGGCCGATCGGGCGCGTCGTACGCTGGTGATGTAGGTTTAGTTGCTTCCTCCTCAAGTTGGGGTAGTAGCCTGCGCTTTGGGTAGCTCTTGGATGGGCGTTCTAGTTTATACTCTTCGGTCGCCAGGACTTCGGTCCATCTGTCGGCTAGCAAGTCTTGGTCAGCTCTAAGCTGATGTTGTTTCTTCTTGAGGCTGCTTGCCGTGGCTACGAGCCTGCATTTGAAACGCTCTTGTTCGACAGGATCCTCTGGCACGACGAATTCGTCGTCGTCGAGGCTTGCCTCGTCTTCGGAGGGAGGCATGTAATTGTCGTCCTCATCCTCTTTGTCGGCCGCTCTCTCATGAGGGCTGGCTCCTTCGTCCTCCTGCACTGAATCTTGCTGGAGTGGGTTGTCTTCGGCACTGTCCGGCGTGTTGTTATCTCCGGTGCCGGAATCGCCATTTTTGCTTTGGCGGGACTTAGAGCGGCGCCGCTGATGTCGGCGCTTGGGTTGCATCTTGGAGGGGTCATCCTCTGTTTTCTCCTCGCCATCCCCCGCTTTAGGGGTGTCCACCATGTATATGTCATATGACGAGGTGGCTTTCCAGTTCCCTATAGGTGGTGGTTCTTGATCGTCTCCTTCATCGGCGTCCATGCCGTCGATGTCTTCGGAGTCAAAGTCGAGCATGTCGGTTAAATCGTCGACAGTGGCTACGAAGTGGGTGGTGAGTGGGCTACGGATTTCTTTGTCGTCCGCATCCCAACCGTGTTGGTCGTAGTCCGGCCAGGGCTCTCCTGACAAAGAGAGAGACTTTAATGAATTCAGGATATTGCCGAAAGGCGAGTGCTGAAAGACATCCGCGGCGGTGAACTCCATGACCGGAGCCTAGTCGGGCTTAGTCGGAAGAGGTGCGGGATTTATGGAGTTCGGATCAGAGTCCGGTACCTTGGAATCACGGGCCTTGCGAGGGACTGGGTTGGTATCTGGCTCTATCGTCGTAAAGGTTGCAGCTTCCGGGGCGGTGTCCAACCGTCCGTCCCCGACTGGCGCAGCGGGCTCCGAGCTAATGGTCGGAGCAGACACCTGAGCGACGCTCTCGGTGTTGTCCGATGACAGAGCTAGATCATGCCCATCGTGACAGTGCGGCGCGCCCGGTCGTGGCTCGAATCCGTCAAAGATCAAGTCCCCGCAGATGCCGGCCGTGTAGTTTAAGCTTCCAAACCTGGCCTGGTGGCCAGGGGCGTAGCTTTCGATCTGCTCCAGATGGCCGAACGAGTCGGCCCACAGTGCGAAGCCGCCGAATACGAAGATCTGTCTGGGGAGGAAAGACTCATCCCGGACCGCATCGCGATTGTCGAGCGAAGAAGCCATCGGGCCTAAAGGCGACAACACAGAGGAACTCTCAATGAAAGCACCAATGTCGGTGTCAAAACCGGCGGATCTCGGGTAGGGGGTCCCGAACTGTGCGTCTAGGCGGATGGTAACAGGAGACAAGGGACACGATGTTTTTACCCAGGTTCGGGCCCTCTCGATGGAGGTAAAACGCTACTCCTGCTTGATTAATATTGATGATATGGGTAGTACAAGAGTAGATCTACCATGAGATCGGAGTGGCTAAACCCTAGAAGCTAGCCTATGGTATGATTTTTGTTCGTCCTACGGACTAAAACTCTCCGGTTTATATATACACCGGAGAGGGCTAGGGTTACACAGAGTCGGTTACAATGGGAGGAGATCTTCATATCGTATCGTCAAGGTTGCCTTCCACGCCAAGGAAAGTCCCATCCGTACACGGGACGGAGTCTTCAATCTTGTATCTTCATAGTCCGGGAGTCCGGCCAAAGGTCTTAGTCCGGCAATCCGGACACCCCCTAATCCAGGACTCCCTCACTGACCATGTGTTCTTCCGGTGCTCTTTGGCGCGTTTTGCCTGGAGCGCGGTCCGTGAGGCTGCGGGGGTGGAGTGGGATCCCCGCTCCCGCCCCGAGCTCGTGTCGTATTTGTCCTCGGTCCAGGGATCTTCGCGCCGTGTTATGTGGACAAGTGCGGCGGCATGCTGTGGGCTCTGTGGCATATTCGTAACAAGTTTACCATTGAGGGTGTGTTCCCCTCCCACCCTGCTGACGTAATCTACAAATGCATCTTGTTCTTGCAGCAATGGGCACCATTGGGAAGGCAACATGACTCTGATCTGCATCATCTAGCTCTGGCGGGTCTTCACTCTGTCTACTCCGCGTTGCGAGCCCCGTCGCCGCCTTCCGCTGCCTCTTAGGGAAGGGTGGCCCTTTTGGATGTGTTTCCTCCGAGCCTGTGTGCTCTTATGTTCGGCTGGATATGCCATGTAATAGACTTTAATCCTCCATCGTTTCGCTTGTGGTATGTCTTAGACCGTTTGTCTGGTTGTTTGGTTGTGCACTCTGCCTAAGTTGAGGGCTTTATTAATTTAAAGCCGTACGTCCCTGACGTCTATGTTCTAAAAAAATTACCCCATGGGGCATGTGCACTGATTTGTGCTGCGCGGTATCAAAGCTTATCCCCTCCCGTGTCGCCCCGCGTGCGATGGGAAGGGCGACCACGCCGCCGCCGCCAGATGCCCCTCCACCCCCGCTCCTCCTCCCTCGCCGCCGCCACAGGTTGCGGCCAGGCAAAGCCTGGCCAGCGCCAGCGCCGGCAGGGCGGTCTCCGTTCATCGCGTGGTGGCCTCGATGCGGGACGGGGCGGCCACGGCGGGATGCGGCGCTGGCACCGGGTGCAGCGGCATGGCAGCTCTTCGACTCTTTCTCGGCGGCTATAGAGTGGGCCGTGTGCGGGGCGGCGCAGTGGTGGGGCTGGCTCACCTCGTCCTCGATCTGGATCGGGCAGGGGAGGTGCCTGGCGGGCTCCTTCGACTGTGTGCGGCGACGGGGCTGAGGAGGCGCCCCAGTCAGGCGTGGGTGGTGGCGTGGCCCACTGACGCGGGCGTGGTGGCCGGATCTAGCGTGGGAGGCTAGTGGACATGCTGGTGCTACTACTCCAGCAGCATGGATCTGGGACGCGTGATGGCGGGGTTGTGATGCTTGGATGCTGGGGCGGCGGCCCGGACCTCTTCTTCAGCGACGACGTCCGTGGTGGCTGCTTGGGCAGCGCCACGGCTGGAGCTCGGGGCGCCGGTACTGTGCGGCAGTGCGTCGGCCCTCGGACGTGCGAGGGACGCTTGGTGCTGGCCGGTGGGTTGGCTGTAGCTACTGCGTGGGGCGCCGGATCTGACCAGACGTGGCTGATTCTGGCTCCCGAGGTGGTGATGGGGTGACCTGGTCGGTGGCTCTGTGTGGTGCAGCTGGCGGCGGCGAGGCTGTTTTGATCGGCGGCTCCTGGCTCTGGCGGTAGGTGGTGGTTCAGGCGGGTGGTGGCTCTCATGTGCCGGTCCGAGGGGAGAGCTTCCTTTGGCTGCTCGGGGCAAAAGCCTTGCTCCGGCCTTGGCTGAAGCCGGCGGCGGCGACGCCTATGGGCGCCGCACACCTTCTTGGAGGTGTCGTTGTAGGCACCGCACACCTTCTGGGAGGTGTCGTTGTTCGAGGGCCATAGACCTCTTCTCTCGCACTCCGGGGGAAACCCTTGCTCCAGGTTCTTGGAGCGGATGATGGCGGCGCTCCGGTGTCGCGGTCCTTCTTGGAGGTATCGTTCTGGAGTGGTATTGGACTAGGAGAGTCATCGACTCGGGTGGTGTGTGGCCTCGGGGCCAGCGTGGAAGTCGAAGCGGCAGCTCCGGATCTCATCGTCATGGAGGGGTGCCGGCATTGGTCATGTGGGTGGTAGTGTCGTTGGCCAGCCTGGTGCGCGGCCCCGGGGTCGGCATGGATGTCAGAGCGGCGGCTCCGGATACGGTGGTTGGGTGTCGGCTCCGGTTGCTCGGGTCACAAAGCAGACGGCTCGTCTGGTGCGCGGCCTCGAGGTCGGCGTGTAGGGTTTCTGTCTGTACGTCGGAGCGGTGGCTCCGGAAATGGTTGTAGGGTGTCGGCTCTAGTTTCTCGGGCATCACAGCAGGCGGCACGCCTGGTGCGCGGCCTCGGGGTCGGTCTGGATGCCGGACCGGCGGCTCGGTCTTGGATGTAGGGTGTTAGCTACGGGTTGATTGGGTGACGGATCCGGCGGCTCGGATGGAGCGCGGCCCTGGGGTCGGCGTGTGTTGATGGTGCCTTGTTGAGGGCGTGTGTTGTAACGGTTTTCGCCCGGGTTTCCGTTAATTAACCGGGCAACTCTCTTCTGCTTAATGAATGAAAGTGGCAAATCTTTTGCCCTGTTTCAAAAAAAATATCCCATGCCAAGCGGGCCCTAAACGATGTTTCTCTGGCATTTAACATCGTCGTGTGACGCGTCTTAGCGTGGGACTCTTTATTGATTTGTAAACGTGACTCTTTATTGATGGAGTTGCTGGGCACCGCAGGCCAGAATCCAGCGACAATTCAATAACGTGTTGACCAATAAAAAACCATGCAAAAAAGGCAAAGAAGTCCCAGGCATACCCTCCGTGGCTAGGTCACTGTTCGCACACAAACACGTCACTGTGTACTCTCGACGCCGGGGGTGATGTACCGCAGCTCATGTCGAAGGAGACCCGCCGGAAGCGCGGTACGCAGGACAATCCGGCGGGCGCTTTTGAGGACTCGAAACCCCACACGCCCGGGAGGGACCCCGTCAGGGCGCGCGGCGGCTATGGGCTGCCCTAAGTCGACCTGATCGCCCCTAGGGCTTCGTGGATCGCCGCCCTGTAACTAGAAGAACAAACAAAGAACGAGGAAGAAGAAGAATGAGGGAGAGAGATAAAGGTAAAGGTAAAAGTTGATAGATTAATTGTTCGATTGAGTGTTGTTATTCAATCGGTTGTCACCTCTTACATATATATGAGGCGGCTGGACTTTCCGTACAAGGAAAGGACTCAAATCCCGCCCAAAACATCAAAAGATAACCTAACTCGGACTACGAGGGCCGGAACTTCCGTTCAGCCCAAAACTTCCGGACTATAATTACGTCAAGTTGCCCTCTTGCACAGCTCCTGCAGGTCGCATATGGCTTCGGATCACTATGGTCCCAAAAGCAAAGTTGTAGATCTTGCAATGGAGAAAAATTCCTTAGTTGATCACTTTTTCATCCGAGGTCAACTTAATGTCGAAATTGGCCCGCAAATCTGCATATAATGTTAAAATTCCAGTTTTCGGGGCGCACCGCGTGCAAACTTTCGGTTTAGCCCGGAACCTCCCCGGAAGTTTTGCCCGGAACTTCCAGGGCAGATTTATGCAGTGCACTGTTTTGGCTCTAACTTTTGCATACGAACTCCGATTTAGAAGTTTCTTATATCAAAATCAATCTGTTCGACGTGACGAAGACAATCCGTGTAGAAACTTTTCTCATATGAGGCCATCTTGGGGGCGTAATTAGCCGAATAGTGTTCTGAATACAAAATCTAAATACTTCGAACACAACTTCGGCGTTAGAAATGAGACCGGATGGCTATAGCCCAAATATCAAAGTTTCTTCTTTTGACGATACAGAGCTTTCTCACTTTGAACACTTCTTCATTTGAGGCCATATTAATTACGTTTTTGACCATGCCAAAATCTGGTGTCAACACATGCCCCCCTGTTTTTCGGCAAAACTTGTGTGCCGAAAAATAACTTGCACAAAGTTTGTTCTAAGCGCGATGTCAACACTCCATCGGCCATTTTTTACGTGCTTTGGACGATAAGTATATATTGGCCATTTATATTAGCAACAAAACTGAAGCTAATCCAACATATAATGATTTGGTAATTCACTTTCATGATGTAAGAAATTCTATTGCATCCATGGGTTAAAATAAGCCCATTGAAGGTAACCAATCATATCTGATGAAGAATTCCATGGCATAGGCATCACCGACATTGTTGAAGAAAATGGATAATGTGTGGACCGAAGATGTTGAAACCTTCGGCTTGGTCCTTCGTAGCTTTCACTCTTTTCCTTCTTCACCTTTGCCGCACTCCTTGTAAAGGAAGCTTGCACATAATTCTTATTTTGAATATTTCCTTTGGGAACCCATGCCATGTTTTTCTTTTCAAGTTCGTGTGCACTAAGATTTTGCATCTCCTTCTTTTTCCAATACGATAAGCCGAGTGAGCACCCCGGCTGCGATTTTGTTTGAAGTAATGGCAATTCTTATTTTACCTTGTGCACTCTCAACTTCTTCCCTTCAGATTTGGCACTTGATTGACTTGCCTCATTGCCTTTTGTAGCCAATGTCAACATTTTAATTGGCTCTTTTTCATTTGAGATCATACCTAAAGTGGCACTCTTACGACCATCTCTTTTGACGTGGTAGACTTGGTCAACCACCTCCTTATTCTTCGTTGTGCTCCAGACCGATTCTTTTTTGAAACGGTCTTGAACATATGACTGCTCATTGAATGTTGGTCTTCTTGGAGCTGCATAATACTGGCGAGATGGTTTATAATAATATGGAGAATGTGCCCTTGTATCATACTTGTCCCACAATGGATATGGATTTATGTGAGCATAGGGAGGCATCCACGACATTGGCATTGGCGGCCCAAAATAAGTATATGAACAAGTTGCATTCAAATTCTCTTCTTGCCAATATCGATCCTTGCATTTGCGCCTAGGGGGTGATCTTGACGCTTTTGCATTAGTTCGCCGATAAGCACTGTTCTCCTCACTTATCTTCTGATACTTTTCCAATAGTTGCGCGAAAGTGACTTTCGGATTTTTACCTTTGTGCTTACGCCGGCCTTTGTTTTCTTTCATTGTGCTTGCATCGATCTTTGGATTTTCTCGTTTCCCCCCGGTACTTGGTGTCTTTTGTGCAACCTCAATGGAATTTTCGCCCTCAAGAATATTATCATTGTGCTCTTGAACGACTTACTTACTTGAAAGCTTGATCCCATTACCCACGGGCCTTACCTTCTTGTATTTAGATGGATCAGCTTGAAGCAGCCGATACAAAAACCATTTGTCGTCAGGACCAATCGGAATAGACTGGTCATCCCTTGGTGTGTCAACAAGTTTCAATCATCCTTTTTCAATGGCCGATTTAACTATTTGACGAAACATATTGCAATCCTCAAAACTATGCTTGAACGAATCATGCAACTTACAATACATTCGTCCTCGGATAGATGGTTTTTCATGGTGATCAAGAACTCTAATGTAATTATTTTTCAGCAACAAATCAAATATTTGATCACACATGCTTGAATTGAAGGGATGCTTCTCATTTTCTAGCCGATCTTGGTCTGAGAACGGCTTTCCAAGTAAGCAAATGAATGATTCAGATTTTGTATCTCCCCATTCGGCTATGAATTTTATTTTGCATTCTCTTACCGATGTCATTGGATAAGAAACTATACTTGCATCGGTTTGCTTAGAAGATTTTAAGCTTGGCTTTAAATTTCTGAAACGGAAATATTTAGAACATACATGTCTCAATTGTGACCAAGTGTAAGCCAAGTAAGAAACAAGCAAAGCTACCCAATTATATATGAACTTTTGATAAATCAATGGGAAAAACTTGGTTGTAATAATAAGTTACAATCGGTCTTTATAAATGGCACAATGTGTTGACCGATATGCTTTGCAATGATTTTATTGCTAACAAATAATTTACCCTTCTTCATTGGTCTTTCAAGATTGCTTATGAGAATTTTTCTAATAGAAGCATCAACAATAAAGTTGCGACCAAATCGGAAGATAGGTAAATCACTTGCTAGACATACCTCTTCGAATATGTTGGTAGAGCATGATGGTTGTGCTACTTGAACAATATCTTGTTCCCCTTTCGAATAGCTCCCCAACTCCTTGTCATCCTCTTTTTTTAGAATAGATTCGGCATACGTAATATTTGATTCGGTCTTCTCGATAACCGAATTAACTTTATTATCCGAATCACCACTCTTTTTGATAATTCCACCCACACCCAATGCTTTCTCTTTTTGAGATAATCTATCTTGTATTGCAGCAGAATTAATAGGCTTTCCCTCTTTTATTAATTCATGTAGAACAACATTGCGTTCGTCCCAAAAAGATGTAAGGTTTTTCTTAATGAACCAATCTGGATAGAATTGCCCCCCGACACTTTTAGACTCTTTCGGTAACAAGATGTCGCCGAAATTCTGTAATTTTGCAGGGAAAACATTGTATGCTACGATACTAGGTGAAGGCACATGGAATCCTATAGAATTTTCACTTATCCGCCTATTAGCGTGATGGTGTGAAGCCGAATTATGAATACCTATAGTTGCATATGGTGCCAAAACATTAGTAGCATGAAGTGTAGCATATGATGGTTGAGGGTAATTGGCCGGATAACTAGTAATAGCATGGCCAATTCCCCTATCCACCGGCATGTTTGGATTCACATATTGCAAGTTAGTTGTCGATGAATAAAAAGATGAAACACTTTGTTGCATACTATCGGAAATTCCTATGTGAAGTGTTTCAACTTGATTAACCGAACTCATCATGTTTTTCATTGGCATATGGATTTCTGGGGTTGCCGATGCATGGGAGTTGGAATACATATGTTGCATGTTGCTAAAATTATATGAGGTAGAAGCATGAAGATTTTGTTGTATCGGCTCTTACACATAATTGGATGCATGATTGATAAAGCTAGGGCTAGCCGATACATTATGCTCATTAGATGATCTAGCAACAACATATGCATTATTTGCATCTACATATGTGAATTGGGTATTCATATTACCTTTGTAGATTGCAAAACCTAGATGACGATCTCTTCGTAGCAAGAACAGGTCGGAGACCGTTCAAAGCTTCTTCCCCAGCGGAGTCGCCAAAAAGTGTGTTCGCACACGAACAAGTCACCGTGTAGCCTCGACGCCGGGGGTGATGCACCGTAGCTCACATCGAAGGAGACCCGCTGGAAGCACGGTATGCAGGACAATCCGGCGGGCGCTTTTGAGGACCCGAAACCCCACACGCCCGGGAGGGACCCCGTTAGGGCGCGCGGCGGCTATGGGCTGCCCTAGGTCGACCTAATCGCCCCTAGGGCCTCGTGGATCGCCTCCCTGCAACTAGAGGAACAAACGAAGAAAGAGGAAGAAGAAGAACGAGGGAGAGAGATAAAGGTAAAGGTAAAAGCTCATAGATTGATTGTTCGATTGTGTGTTGTTATTCAATCGGCCGTCACCTCTTACATATATATGAGGCGGGTGGACTTTCCGTACAAGGAAAGGACTCAAATCCCGTCCAAAACATCAAAAGGTAACCTAACTTGGACTACGAGGGCCGGAACTTCCGGTCAGCCCGGAACTTCCGGGCTAAAATTAGGTCAAGTTGCCCTCTTGCACAGCTCATGCAGATCGCATATGGCTTCAGATCGCGATGGTCCCAAAAGCAAAGTTGTAGATCTTGCAATGGAGAAAAATTCCTTAGTTGATCACCTTTTCATTCGAGGTCATCTTGATGTAGAAATTGGCCCCACAAATCTGCATACAATGTTAAAATTCCAGTTTTTGGGGCGCACCGCGTGCAAACTTTCGGTTTAGCCTGGAACCACTCCGGAAGTTTTGTCCGGAACTTCCGAAGCAGACTTATGTAGCGCACTGTTTTGGCTTTAACTTTTGCATACGAACTCCGATTTAGACGTTTCTTATATCAAAATCGATCGTTTCGACGAGACGAAGACAATCTGTGTAGAAACGTTTCTCATATGAGGCCATCTTGGGGGCGTAATCAGCCGAATAGTGTTTTGAATACAAAATCTGAATACTTCGAACACAACTTCGGCCTTAAAAATGAGACCGGATGGCTATGGCCCAAATATCAAAGTTTCTTCTTTTGACGATACGGAGCTTTCTGACTTTGAACACTTCTTCATTTGAGGCAATCTTAAATACGTTTTTGACCATGCCAATATCTGGTGTCAACAGTCACCGGCAACATCATCATGCCGGGAGTCAACGATACGCGTTCGTTCGACTCATTCGGCGCACTCTAGGCGCAACCAGTGTCGCCTCTCTCACGCCGGGCTCGACCGAAGCTGAAGATGACACTATCGGCGGTTATTGGGCAACGATCCGTCGCATCGCAACGCCTCACTCGTCGTTGTCTCGCCGGTCCATGGAAGCGGCATGGGCTCACCGGGACTCAGCGACATGGTACGTACGACGCGGTCGCGGCGGCACGGCGCTCAATGTGTCACGATGACTTGTCGTAACTATTGGCGGCGGGGACATCATCCCGATACGGTTGGGACATGCTTAGGCGTATCCCATGGCCTCATCTTCTTCGACACACACGCATGTCACACTACTAGGAAAAACCTTAGCAGTAGCGTTGGTTTTTGGACTAGCAGTAGCACAGGTACCCGCACTACTGCTACGGCGCTACAGCTAATTTTTAGTAGTAGCGCTTGTTTTACCCCACGCTACTGCTAAACAGACATACCAGTAGCGCTGGTGCCCCTCGTTACTAGTATTCCACACCCACGCTACTACTAATGGAATAGTAGTAGCACTTCTATAATACCCCCACGCTACTTGTAGCTAATTAGGAATTAAAAAAAAGATCAAAATAGCAATGGAAATGTCCTTATTCTTATTCTACCATCACATAGTTGTCGTGTCTACTATTACACAGTTCCTCCTTCTACCTGTTCTCACTCCAATAATAAAGAAAAATGAAAAGGAAAATTAGAGCTAATCTGCCGGTGAAATGTCCTTATTCCTGAGTAATATCCAACGGAACGGTGCAACTGCACTGCAGTGTCATGGATTCACTCTCCCGCTTCAACATCTCATTATCCTGCAACAATGGAAATGAGCATCACCAAGGCATATAGATATAGTGAATAAATGGAGAGGAAGCATAAGCTCAGATGATACAGGAGATTGGTAGTAAAATTCTCATACAATGAGAATATGCACTAAAATTTTCCCCAAAATTACCTTTTGCAATTCTTCAAATCTTTTGGTTGAAGCAGATAGTGAGGTCTCAACCTACTCCCTCCTGTGAGAAATAGGTCCTCTCACCTTCTTATCATTTGCACGAAAAGAGAGGGGAAGTTATTGTACCTTTGCAAGAAAAATAAGAAACCAGAATAGAAAAAGAGTATGGGGTTGTTGGATGAACATAGACTTGAAAAGCATGATAAAAACACCCTTTACATGGTGGAATTATAGTGAGTTTTTACAATGATTTTGCAGTAGATTTAAAGTTAATTAGCAATAGAGATACATTGCATTAGCAGCAGATTTACAGTAAATTAGTAGAATATTTATAGTAAAAAATGTTCACACTAAAAGAAACTATAAATTTTGGTGACAAATTGCAGTGAAAACCACTTATAGTTACACTATAAAATAGGGCAATTAGTGTGAGTTACAGTGGATTTGCCGAATTGCATTTGCACTAGGAAACTAGTCCTAACATATCAACATTTTGATCAGCATTTAAATCCCATTGTGAATCCAAGGAAATCAAAAGTTCTATAAGATATGGCTAGAAAACAGTGGACATAACAGAAAGTAGCCACTGCTTTGCCGTGTGGAAAATTTCCCGGCTTTACTTCACTATGGATAGGATAAAGAATCAATAAAGAAAACACCCACATTAAAACTCTTGCGTCAATGTTTGGAGTTTGGACTATCAATTAAAATAAATGCACTAGCAAGTTAGTCACTACATCAACCAGCCATTGAGACATGCATTTACTGACCTGTACTTGGAGCTGCAGTTGCTTTCAGATACTCAATGAGTATGGTCTCGTCAAGCATGGATGCCTTGTCAGTCTGTAACCACACAAGCATGACCAAACTCAGTAGCCCCGAATTCAGGGACGAAGAAAAACAAAGTGGTACAGTAGATGGTTTTGTGGTGCCGACCTTGTTGGAATTGGGTATCAGGCTCTGCAGTGCCTTCATCTACTCGTTGATCCTGCTCCTCTGCCGCTGCACCCCAATCAAGCAAGCAAGCAAGCAATGATCAGCCAAGAAAACAGGGCGAGAAGAGCAGAAAGGCGGTGTGAAACTCAGGGGAAAATGGTTGACGACGGGGAACCGGGACACCACCTTCTCGGAGAGGTTGGGCGGCGCGGGTGCACTTGCTGCTGGACCTCCCTCCCCTGCGCGGGCAGTCGGACGTCCCATGCGACTCGGGCTCGGATGACCCGCCCGTCTCGCTCTTATAGAACCCAGCGGCGCCTTCTAAGTGCTGTCTAAATCTGCCCATTGCAGAAGAATTATACCCCAAAGCTGAAGAAATATTTAGTTACAAGAAATGAAGTAATATTCATTTAGAAAATTTTAGTGGTATACATTGACAGAATTTTAGTCCATAAAAACCTACGAGCATCCATCCATAAAAGCAGAATCACTTCAATTATATATAAGCTACTTCATAACAAAAGAAACTGTACCGAAACACTAATTAACTCTGAAGTAGTGAGTTAATCACTGCAGATCAACTATTTGTTTCTTTCCACTCCTAAATTGCATAAGAAAATCTTCAGCTGTTATTTTACTCTATGCTTACTAGCTACAACCTATTGGATAGAAAAACATGTTCCATCGTATTACGATGTAGCTTGTGTAAATAATGTCAAAGTAGAAAATGCACGCTAAGTACTTGTGGTACAAAATGTAAAATCAATGATTTTTCCCTTAACCATCACTGTCTCTAAACAACACTTTTTATTTAGTACAAAATCTATGACCTAATTAGAACTTACTCCAACTAGTTAACATGAAAGAATCTACACTGAAAAGGCATAATCAAAAAGTTGGACTTCAGTATAGCAAGATTAAATTCCCAGTGGGGAGAGCGTGGGCAGATTGCCCTTGCTACTGACAGGCTAACTTGCATGCGGCGCTTGCGGCGCCTACGCATAAGCACGGCCGTGACGAGACATCGGCGGTCAAGGAGGCATTAGTGGCAGGATTAAACGCAAAAGAAATGTTCATAAGGTGATGATAAGTCATTACCAAGCAACCTGATAGCAAATTCTTCTAAGCACCGAGAATAACCTAAAATTAGTACGCATTTTGGTCCAATTGGTCAGGGCCCAAAATGCAGGTCAAGACAACTATATCAACATCTATAAGAACCTCTCCCTTATGCATGCCTCTTATGCTACCTTACAAGAATTACTACAAACAGTACACACAATTACGCCAGCAATCATTCTGAATACTCTAGTACAGTACATGCAAATCGGTAGGAAACAAAACAATTCACACACAGAATGAATGCACCAGCTCAGACATTCAATCAATAGCAACCTAGTACAGCACCAAAGGATCGTTCTTTTCAATTAAGAGAAGGCGGACAACCGATGCATCTAGCCTGCCGGCCGCAGATCCGCCGGAATCCATCCTGACCCGCCCCGGAAACATGCAAATGAAGCACCCAGGACTCAAAACAGCCTGGAGGAGGAGACACGAGGGGCACCTCAGGCTCGACGAGGGGCTTGCACTGCAGGAGCTGCTCGATCTGCTCGTCCAGGTCGGCATGCAGATTCCCCTTCCTCCCCTCCGCCCACCAGGCACACACGTCGACCCCTCCCTCCCGGAACGTCTCCGCTCCCCCGTCCGCCGGCGCCGGGAACCCTGGCAGCAGATCTATCGGGAGAGGCGACCGCGACTGGGGGGAGGAGGGAGGAGGAGGAGGAGGAGGCGCGAAGCGGCGAGAGGTGCGGAGAGGCAGAGGAGGGCGCGGGTCTCCCTATCGCCATCGTTTGGGGGCGGAGGAGGCATCGTCGGCAGCGGGATTGGGAGAAGCGGGGGCGTGGGAAAGATTTGGTGGGGTGTGAGAATGAGAGGGACTCGGGCATGTTGATTAGTTGTAGCGCATGGCAAGGGTGCTGCGCTATAATCAAGTGGGTTGACCCTGTCTATCTGTAGTAGTAGCGAGGGGTGGTATACCCGCGGTACTACTATCAATTTAGTAGTAGCGCGGTTTTTACACCCGCGCTGCTACTATGGTTCGTTCCAGGGGCACTGTGAGGATCACTTACTAGTAGCGTGGGAAAGATAGGCCCACGCTACTGCTATTCTCTAGTAGTAGCGCACTATTTTTACCCGCGCTACTACTAAGTGGTAGTAGCGTGAGGCTCTTACCCCTCGCTACTGCTAAGCATCTATCTGTAAGGTATTTCCTAGTAGTGTCACACGCACCAGGGTCTGCTCACGTGTAGCGGTCCCGGTCCGGGTGCGCCCATCCCGGCGGCGGGCACGGCATAACCATCGACATTTCACGTCGGTGGTGAGCTTGCCTCGGTGTGCGGCCTATCCGACGGTGACCCGCGCCGAGCGGCGTGAGGTGGCGATTTCTTTGCCGCCTTAGGCGGCACTCTGGGACGCCTTGACACACGAGTTGACGTACGTCCTCCGTTATTTGGCGATGGTGTATATGCGGTGAAGGCCGGACATGTGCACACCATGTGTCGCATGTCAGTCCGTACTCTTTCTCCTTCCAACATCTATTCCCGCGAGGCATACCCCTTGCACATCCTGTGAAGCTACAAAGCCATCAACGACGTTCAAGCCAAGCCCAACCATGCATTCTACCCAACTCCAACAACATCGACGTCACTCGAGATCGACGAGGCAAGACGGCATAGGAGGGCGTGGCTCGAGCAAAGGTCGTTTGTTTGACGGCATGTGCACCCCTTTGCACATGACTCTGCTACCGCCACACACATCACCACCATGCATGAGGAAAGCAGAGCGAAGACTGAAGACGACGACTGCACAGTTTAATCGGAGGTGTACCGTGGGAGTAATTAACCGGGGGCTTTCTAAGGACCCCGGGAACCAGGAGAGCACTATTGCTTGATCATTTGGCCACGCCAGCAGGGCCCACACTTTCTTTTTCTTTCTTCTTTGGACCTCCCTCTTTTTTCTTGTATGAGTGCTTCTTTCCTTTCATGCCAAACTCTCATTTTTAAAGTGTCGTGTCCATCTCAATTTTATGGTACAGACTGGAACTATTCTAGGGTAACGTATGTACGTCCTCGTAAGTGTGTGTATATGCAGGACGTGCATTGTGAAATATAATGAGTAGCACTTGCATTTGCATATTATAGAGTACATATAGGAATTAATCCATTTCATTCGACTGCGGGTGTCCACCCTTGCATAGAATCACACCAGTCATCAGATGCAGATATTAGGTATATGACACATTTAGGATGACATCACTAGAAAATCCTTTGAATAAATGAATGCACATGATCAAAGTTACCAACAAAATAATGACATAAGTAATGTTAGGTCAGCCATGTCTTCATCAAAATCAACCTTACGATCTGATTTACGAGGTGAGCATGCCTATCAACAGGGTGATAATGTATCATACACATGGATCTATCTGAGAACACAGTGTGAATCATGGACAAAGTATTAATTCTTCAAAAAAATGGTGATATTGACATAGATAATCAGTCAAGATTGCATGTTGTTCAGCTGGTTGTGACAAGCTTAGTCAAAGACCCTAATTATTTACAACACATTTACTACCTACCGAGAAAAAGGTGACCGCTATATGTAATGAAAATTGCCTGTACTGAAGAGCTGGCCCGCAAAATATATAGATTAATGGATATTAAAATAATCGTTGTCTGTTGATTTCATAGAGGTTTTCCTTGCTTTGAAAATCCATGTACTACATGTTCTTTCATGTTTTCCACTATGTTTTACTCTCGATATGATGCTAAGAAATATGAGTGCCTATCCTTGGTCTTGCTTGTGAAATGAAAAATCTAGCAAGGGCGTGTAGTAGCCTACAAGCTAACCCTGTTAAATTCAAGGCAAACCAAAGAGCGGGGATATAAGAAGAAGAAAACTAACAGTTTGATAGCAAGCTGCGTGCTGCCGCGTAGCGCGGTGTTCTTCATGTCCGATTGACATGGGCGACACCGGTGTCTTAACAATGAATGAAACCGGTTACAACTACAACAATAAGTCATGAACTATCATAGTCAGGCGGAGCTCCGTCCTGCAGTGCAGACAGGACCAAAGCCACCCGGGTATGTTTAATTGTGAACAATTATATTGTTTATAATATTCAGGCATGAACAAGAGTCATCTTGGCCTGTTGGTGTGGCCTTCTCAAATCCTAGCCAGAATTTCAAGCTAGTCCATGGTATGACGAGGGCCTGCTCAAGGCTGATGGACATTTTGTGTTACTTATGCATCTCCACGTTCCAAGATCTATATTTGCACAAGTCAGCCACATGTATGAGGCCATATGCGCCTGCATAGAGCTCGTTTCAATGCATGTACCCGAAACCAGATTTAGGTTTCAACTTGAGATCTGACACTTAGTCTAAAAAAAACCTTGAGATTAGAATGCCAAAAGGTCATCATAATAATTTGTTGAATGCATCTTACTATATTGTCTGCTGAATAATATCATAACTAGAGACAAATCATCTCATTAACGTACTTAAGTCTAGAGATATGGATTCACAAGAAGGTGTGTACCAGCACTATCAAGGACGGAACGGGTGGTTGAGCAAACGCCGGGCTGGTTTCTCTGGACGCATTTCTGAATCTTGAGTAGTAGGTTAATGACAATATTTACTTGGGCTTTGGTTCCAAGGCCAAGGGCCAGTTGCGAGGACTACTGCACAAAAAAGACTACTTAGTGCGCGTAAAGCAACATCTCGTCCCTTCTGGAGGGACAAAAGAAACATGGGGAATTGTTTCCCATAGTTAGGAAAGGTCGCCGGCCAAGAGTTTAGCAGAAGAACGAAGATATAAACTTAAAAGTGTTCGCCAACTGCCGAACGTGAGCAGGGGATGCAGCGCTGACCGCTGTTGCTGGGTAGGCTGAGATGGGCAGTGAAGGTTGGGTGATGGGACTCGACGACCATGAGTTGTGGGGAGGCAGGACGAGGTCGGCGGGACAGCGTGGGGTTGCCGAGGAGAGTAGGGAGGGTCGGTTACCACCAGTGTGGACATGATGACGGTTGGGTGCACGCCAAACGGAAAATAAAGCGTCAGGGAGGAAAGAGATTTTGAGAAGAATGACTCCTTTTTTGTCAAATTTGTGCAGATTTGGAAATAAAACGTTGGGTGCACCCATTTTTAGTTTCTTTCGTATTTCATTGTCCAAGTGAAATTGTGTTGTCTGTAGTGTCATATTACAAAATGAATATTTATTTTTAAGGTTTTTTATTATGGTTTGGTTCTGTTATCTTAGTCGTGTTTTGGTCCTCAGTTCTTCTGTGCAAAGAAGTGGGGAAAACACTAAACCATGTATTAACCGTAAAGAAAGAATACTAACAGTGTATCTTTGTCGTTTAGGATAGGTGTGTAAGAGCATCTCCAACAGCTGCCTTATTTTAAGGCAGCAAAAAAGTGCCCGGAGTAAATTTTAAGGCATGAAAAAGTGGCATCTCTGACAGCTGCCCTAAAATGCGTCAGCCGCACCATAATTTCTTCTCCAATTAAAGCAAATGATGAACTATTGCTTGAACTTCAACATAGCAAAATCAGCACACAAGCATAAAATCAACATAGTGCATCACCACACGTACCAAGGAGATGAGTTTTATTTCCATCTTCTATCATTTGCATATGCATGGGTGACAAACTGTCGAAACACAACCAACAAAGACGTTTAGAGATGATTACAGTGGAACTAATTGATCATTTCTGATCATATTGCAGAGTGGGCGGGTGCCATTTATGAAAACTGGCAATGTACTTGCACAGCAGTAGAAGGAAAAAGTACACGTTGAGCCCGAATTGAACCTGAATGGTCTAATCTGGCCGTCCGTTAAAGCGTTAACTGAACCTGAAGATGTCGATTTTTTTGGACACTTGGCTCGTCAGGCTCGGGGCTGGCGATTACAGCAGAGATGCGGGAGCCTCCGCCGTACTTTGGGTCGCCGACACGGTTTGGTGGAACAAGGCGAAAGATGCAGGCCAGCCGCCTCCTCCTGTCCCTGTGCACGGGCACGGGCGTGGAGAGGGCCGGCTTGGTCCTTGGTGTCCACCTCGAGCAGGGCCGCAGTCAGCCGCGCGAGCTCTTGACGAGCATGTGCCCGCCAGCGGATCCGGGAGAGACGCCTCCTGGGCACAAGCTGCTGCCAGCGGATCTTCACGGTCAGGAAGCAGAGCTGCGCGCGCACGGCGCCGGGGAACATGGGGGGTCGTCAGAATCGGGCGGAGGCCGTGGGGTGGAGACAGACGATGGCCAATCCATTGCGCTCCGGTGGCCGGCGGCGGCGCGCCGGAGGGAAAGGAGCCAGCCAGTTGGCCTCTCGCGCGGCCGAGTTTGGTTTTTGGAAAGCCTTGCTGCCGCAATACGCAGCCCTGTTTTTTCTCTGCCCAAAAATTGTTTTGCTTAATTTTTCGTTTTTGGCAGCTGTTGAAGACTTTTTTCGCCCTCCTAAGGCTAAAAAGGCACTGAACTACAATAAGGCAGCTGTTGGAGAGGTTCTAACGCGTGTTTCTCAGCGTGGCAAGAAGTGAGCTTCTGATTTGTAAATTTGTCGGTTTTTGTGTGGAATGTCAATTCCTATGTAGTACTCCGTATTAAAGTTGACTAACCCTTACAATGTCATCTTTAACGAAATTAAAAAGCACAAGCATATCCTTATGGAAATCGATGACGTCTTCATGCTGCAAACGTCAGCGGTGCGCCGTGACCAAAGCTTGATATACCACCTCTCCATCTCGGAAACACCACCTGGCGCAGGGTAACGTTGTTAACGCAACAGCCAGAAAGTCGGTGGCCGGAGCCAGAAGACGCCAACGACGGCACTCACTTTGGCGGCGAGGATGGTTAGACGGCCACCATAAATGCAGTCACACAGTTCCGAGGCAACACATGGCAACACCCAGTGACAAGGACAACCGTAGTCCATGCAGGAACCAGGTTTAAAAAAAAGGCTAAAAACCTGTCAGTCTGTGAGAAGCACCGAGAATGCGGCGTTTAGCTGACTATGTAGTTGGAGATGATGTCACTAGCTTTCAAGATTGATCAACGTTGTGTAGTCATGTGAGATAAGCGTCAAAGCAGGAGAGATCAATTGAGGATGGACATACACACGCCCATTCAAGGTAGTGGGGAGCTGCTTCTCAAAACAGTACCCACCAAAGAACATCGTTACCACTAAGAGAAAACAGGGTGCTACGTTGTCCACTCAGTAACGATCATCTCATTCCCGATGTCTCCCGTTCCTAGTGATCTTTGATCCTTTTCCACACCCCATTTCCCTTCTTGTCTGATGTGCATGGGCTAAGAAAGCTTGATATGTTACTTGGGTAAAGATAAGTGGTAATATATAAGACATAGCTACCTAGGGAGCGCACAACAGAGTGTACACGTGCCGACGTGCACAGACGACATTGTGGGCCTGCGTGGTTGAATGTTGTGGCCCCTAATGTACTTTTATTTGAAGCCATAGCTAGTAGTGTTAAAGACCTAGAAAAGAGCTTGCTCGCATAAATAAGATTGCATTCTAGCCGGTTCATAAGGAATTTATGAGCTGTGTGCATATTCCGAATAAGTAATTTTACCGGAGCCGGGACGTACCGGTGTTGGATCCACTGTCCATCGGTTTCATCAAGATCCGTGCTGACCCGGTATAACACAATAATTCATCCAGCAACTATACTTCGTAATACGGTCTGACACAAAACAGTGACTAGCAGCTTTTTGCAGAAGAGAGAGAGAGTTAGAATTGGAAGACGGATGGTGCATGCATTCTCTCTCCATACAAATGACACGTACTTAATTTCATCCTTAAAATTTGAATGATTGCTATCTGTTAAATGAAATGTTCATTTTTGAAACTTTTTATATATTTGGAATCGTGGTGACAAGATCTTTAGAACAAGATCAATCTTGGATATATTTGAAATACTTTTTAATTCATATATTTCAGTTATCTTTGAAATGACTTTCACAAAACATAAAATTGTTTCGCTTTGAAAAGATATTTCATATATTTGAAATAATCAGCTTCACACACACAACAATCTATTTCACATAGCCGAAATAAACAGTTTCACATATTTAAAAAAAATGGACCTAAATTGTTGCATAAAACTAACTTGACTCATTTCAAAATAAAAATTCACTCATTTCAAAAAACTTATCTCAATCCTTAAGAGACGAATTCCACAAGTTTTGCCAAGAAAAACTTGATTTCGGTCATTTTGATTTACTGATTCAATTATTTCAAAAAGCATATTTCAATTATTTTCAAAAACAATTTCACTCGCTTCATAAACACATATTTTGCTCATTTCAAAAAAAATTGAAATAATCAGTTTCACATGTTTGAAATAACTAGTTTCACGTATTTCACACCAAAAAATGTGGCATGTGTATTTAAAAGGATATCACTCATCTTAAAAATTTGGTTCCATTTATTTTACAAAACTAATTCCACTTATAGAATTAGATTTCACTCAATTTAGAGAAACACATTACACTCACTCAATTTTAATACTATGTTTCACTCGTTTCAAAAAACTAATTTCACTCATTCCAAAAGATAGATTTCACACATTTCACTAGTTTCAGAAAATAAATTACACTCATTTACAGAAGATATATTTGTAACAAGTTATTTCAGTAAGACATGTATTGAAAAATATGAAATTACTTCCCTGAAATATATTTCAATGTGGTGTTGCAAGTTGTGAAATTAATTTTTGTAAAAATATATGAAATTACTTCTCTGAAATAAATGAAACTGCTATTTCATATATTTGTAACTTATTTCATTCATTACCAAAATGTTTTCAAATAATCAGTTTGACATGTTTGAACAAACTAGTTTCAGACAACTGATTTCACTTATTTCAAAAAATAATTTCACTAGTTTCAAAATTGATTCCAATTATTTCAAATAAGTAAATTTGAAATAAGTGAAATTTAAATTTTGATATGATTGAAATAGAAAAACTTAAACTTGTTTAAATATATTAAAAATTGGTCTTGTTCTACAGATCACATGTTCAGGAATTTGAATATATAAAAAAATTCAATAATAGAAAATTAGTGTTAGAGATATTGTCCATCTAAAATTTTAAACAAAGATAAAATGGATGGATTTGTGTGTGAGAGAGGAGAGATTCTGCATGCATGCATGTGTACTCTTCGTGTTAAAAGGTACTACACCATTCTGACACTGATTAGACTAAAATCAGAAATACAAGAGATCTTTTGCATTAAATACTTTCATATACGCATGCACATGGTCCCGCAACTTTAGATGTGGCAGCACCTCATTGGTGGGAAGATCTCCGGTAGCTCCCGGCTCCGGTAAAAAACACTTTGCGGTGCATATTCCTGTTTCCTTGATAGCCGGTGAGCTACTAGGCGTGTAGAAGAAAACATGCAATTGTGTTGATCGTGGAACATACCCCATCATTCGCAAAGTGCTTTTTACCGGAGGCGGGAGCTACCGGTGGACCATCCACCATATATTTACTTTGTGATTCGTGCACTAGGGGCCCAGTGCATGTGTATAGCATTTTGTATTGTGGTAGCAATCTCATGTATCTTTATTAATAGTTCAATCTGTGTCAGTTAAGTGGGTCCCTGTCAACAATAGAAGAAAACTTCTCCCAGCGTAGGTACGCATGCATGCAGTAACTTTACTAACTCTCCACGCAACTCTATTCCTGCCTTTTATTTTCTCTTTAGCAATTTCATTCATTTATATCTTTAAAACTATAATCCCATTTTAGAAATATTTTATATATTTGAACTCCTGGCGCCAAGACCTCTAGAACAAGATCAATCTTGAATACATTTAAACATGATTAAATTTTAACGTTTCAAACGAGTGAAATCAGTTTTCTGAAATAAGTGAAATAAGTTCTTTGAATTGAGTGAAACCATTTTTCTTGAAATGAAAAATGTTTTGTTTTTCATGTATATGAAACATATTTCAGTGCAAAATATGTGAAACATGTTATTTAAGAAATGTGAAACTAGTTATTTAAAAAACATTAAGCTGATTATTTCCAATCAGTTTAAAAAATAAGTGAAATATATCTTTGAAACAAGTGAAATTGTTATTTCAATTTAGTGTCTATAATGTGTTTCTCCGAAACTAGTGAAATGAGTGAAATCTATCTTTTGTAATTAGGGTAATCACTTTTTTGAAACAAGTTGAATACAGTATTTTAATTGAGTGAGTGAAATGCGTTTTCTGAAATTAGTGCATGCGAGAAATAAGATACTTGAAAAAAATGAAATATATCCATTGTCCCGTGAAACTTTCTATTTCAATGTTTGAAACTGATTTTTCTGACGATTGAAATATGTTTCAAGATATTTCATAAATACAAAGTGAAATTAGTATTAGAGATTTTCTTTGTAAAGAGTGAATCAGTTTTCCAAATCAGTGAAATGTGTTTTTCAAACTAGTGAATTACTGATTTTTTTAAATACACGAACCTTGTTATTTAGAATTTTTAAACTAGTTATTTGAAACAATCTAAATTTGGGTTATTACGAAACTTTTTATGGTGAGTGAAATATGTTTAATGAAACGATTGCTTTTTAGAAATAATTGAAATCGGTTTTTGAAATTATTGAAATCAAAATTTTCAAATGATTGAAATAATTTTTCTTGCAAAACGAGTAAAATCGGTCTCTTAATGATTGAAATAAGTTTTTGTAATGAGTGAAATTATATTCATAAATGAATGAAGCGAGTGAAGTTAGTTTTTAAGGAAATTATATTTTTTAAATGAGTGAAATTATGTTCTTAAAATGTGTGAAATCAGTTTTTTAAACATGTGTGTTTTTAAAGCAGTGAATATGATATGAAACAAGTAAGTTAGTTTTTGGAAGGAGTGGAATCAGCTTAAAGATATGGGTGAAATATATTTTAAAAAATGCATGAAATCTATCAATTGAAATGAGTGACCTCGTATATTTTAAATGAGTGAATTATTATTTTGAATTGACTGAATTGATTTTTGGAGACGAGTGAAATTTGTTTTCAATTTGAGTGAAATATGTTTTTTGAAATCAGCGCAGTTGAAACTAGTTCAAATGTATCCATAATTGATCTTATTTTCAAGATCTTCTCGCTATGAATTCAAATATATAAAAATATTCAAAATTGGAGTTTTCATTCAAAAGATATCTATCATCCAAAATTTCAGAATGAAATTAAAGGAAGTCTTTTGATGGGGAGAGAGAGAATATTTTAACATGCATGCAACCGGCCTTCTCTTAACATTTTCTCTCTCTCCTGACAAAAGCTGACAATAGCATGCAAAGGTCCCACATGTATTTCCATTGTATAAAGTTGCTGCTGAAATTACTCACTTATACCTAGGGAACCACACAGATCTTGATGAAACTTACGAACGGTGGATGCAACACCGGTACATACCAGCTGCGGTAAATTTTCCTAGTCGCCCCATCATTAGCACTTAGCAGGAATAAGATGAACACAGTGGTGTTGCAAATGAAGTAGGATCGGTTACACTATTTTGTGGCTGTTCTTGGTGCTTCTCTGACTTAACCTTAGGGAATTTGTTTAGTCGTCGGCTATTTGTGTTCACTGTCAGCAAATGTTAGTTCGTAGTAGTTGCTAGACTGGCCGGCCGAGAAGCCACCAGGAGGATTCAGCCCAGCGATGGTGTGATGGTGACCGTGAAGGTTGCAGCAAGTAACACCAACATATTTTACTCACCAGCATAAAGGAAAGGTTTTGTTGCTTCTGGCTAATTAAGCCTGCGCACAATTGAAATTTTGCTGGGAGCATTTCACTGGTGGAAAAAGGGCCTTTGGTCGCGGTTCGCAACTGCCATTAGTCGCGGTTGCGCAACCGCGACCGAACGGGCGCGACTAAAGACCCCCCCCTTTAGTCGCGGTTGCTTAAGAACTGCGACTAAAGGCCCGTCCACGTGGGCGCCAGGTGGCCGTCGGGGCGGAGGACCTTTAGTCGCGGTTCTTCTGGCCAACCGCGACTAAAGGCCGCCGCAGGTTTAGGGTTTTAGCCCCCC
>NC_041386.1:682448148-682451860 GCF_002162155.2 Triticum dicoccoides | reverse complement strand
ATATCATCGGATGACCATATACAATTTTGAACAAGTTTCCATACATGATTTAATGCATATAAAGTTCTACGTCCTCGTAATAGTGTTCTCCTTTAGGATGGAGGACTTCCCTGCTGAACCATCCAGCTAGTTCCTCTTGAAGTGGTCGGAAGCGAGCTTCTGGACTAAGCATCCACCGGAGGTTATTCCTCTGAGCATTGGTATCACTCGGAACCCGCTCAGAGGTGTATCTCCGGATCATCTCACAGACATAGTATCCACATAGATTGGTCTCCGGTGGCTGAATATCCCCAGCATTCTTAGCCTTTAACATTTTGAATTCTAGCTCTTTTTTGAATTCACCGACCTTTGTATCTACGAACCGTCTCCAAACCCTACGAGGCAAAGAAAATTAAATGAACAAGAGAGTAATTAATTAGTTACTTGATATTAGGAAATGAACGAAATAGGCCGATCGATATAGAGCGCAAATGAATGAAAATAATTACTTCTACAGCATTCTTCTCATGCCGCCCCAAAGCTTTGGATCCATATTCACAGAGTCGTGGACGAGACATTCTGAGGTGTTAACTTTAATTACTAGCAGAATCTAGTGGAACCTGCGGACACGATACATGCACAGTACGTCATGCATAACTCATCGATTAGCCGGCCACATACCATGCATGGAGTAAACAAAAGAGAATGTGCTCAAGACAGAAACACTCACTCAAAATGGTAAGGAAATAGAATATCACTTTTGAGTTCCTGCTTTGTAAGAAACTGCCACAGGTCTGCCTCCACGTCGGCGGGGTAACGCTCCAACACATGTCCATTAACGATGTGTGGGTCAATGAACCCAACATCATGGATGTTCCTTACTCTGCATTCCTTAATCTTCATTCTGCATGTATAATAGCGGACACAACAATATAGTTAGGACATATATATAGTGCAGGCAATATGAACGAGATGGGGTAGAAATTAATAAATCACTTACAGAATGTAGCAACTGATGATAGATTTATCGAGCTCGCGCAGATTGAAAAGCTGGAACAATTCACTCAGTTCAATTTGTACATAGTAATGTTTGAAGTGATGCTCATGTCTAACTTCCGCATAAATATATTCTTTGGCGTTTTTATTTTTTATGTAACCCTTGTACCATTTCAGCAGACCTTTCATTTGTGGAGGTAGATCCTTTTCCTGCGCAGGCTCGACGAGAGGCCCATTCTTGACATATGTAATTACTACCTCCTTCACTGGCGCCTCATCAAGGCCTAACAGTTCACGAAGAGTAATACCTAAGTTGGCCGCTTGTTCTCTGGCACTCGTTACAGTCAATCCCTGTGCTGCCGCAGCTTGTATGATCTCGGGGGCATCCGGACAGAAGGCTTCCACTATAAGCGGGGCAATCGATTGTTTACTTTGTTCCCCGAGCTGGGCAACTTGTTTCCCGCTTTTTTTACTTTCGGCCTTCTCCCGCTCTTTGTTCTCCTTGAACATGATTGCCTGCCTGCGAAGTTCACGTGCATAGTCGTTAGGCAGATTCTTCGCGGCTTGGGACGGTGTGCTCAAAAATGACTTAGCCCACTTCTTTTGCTCATCAGAAAATACTGGCTTGGGCTCGGGCTCTGTTTTCTTCTTGCAGTCCGCCTTCCATTTCTCCAAATCAGCAGCCGCGGCCGCGTCGACTTCCTCGGCACTACGTTCCCAAGACCTTGTGGGGAGAGGCTTCAGTGATGGCTCCGGTACCTTTGTGGTCTTAGGTACATAAGGGTCCGGGTTAATAATCCAGGACTGCTTCTGCTTCTTTGCCGGAGGTGGATTGGGGGGCGGCGTCTGATCACCCGCCGGACGAGGACTGGGGGGCGGCGGCTGATCACCTGCCGGACGTTGTGGACTGGGGGGCGGCGTCGGCTGACGTGACGGAGGTGTAGGTGAACCGCCACCACCACCACCACCACCACCACCGCCACCGCCACCACCACCACCGTAGGGGGGTGGACTTGTTGTCCTTGGCGCCTCGCCTGGAAACTTGATAAACTTCTTTTGCCATAGAATGAAATGGCGCTTGACATCTCCAAGTCTTTTCTCCCCTTCAGGTGTAGCAATGTCAATCTCCAGGTCCTCAAACCCTTGGACTATGTCCTCCACCGTGACACGAGCATAGCCATCTTGAATGGGGTTGTTGTGGTGGAGTGCTCCAGGTAAACATGGTAAAGCACTGCCGATGGCTACATTCATGGACATGTTCCCGATAGGATAATACAGATGACATTCTTTCATCTCCTTTATATCGTCCACGGGGTAGCGAGGAGGCTCCGGTGCAGTAATTTCGACCACCAGAGGCTCCGGTGCAGTAATTTCGACCACCAGAGGCTCCGGTGCAGTAATTTCGATCGTCGGTGCATCTGCACCAGCCGGTGGGGCCTCCGTGGAAGCCACGCTGCTTCTCCGCTGCTGGCTTCCGAGATCCGCTGGATGATCTTCATGCTGCACCCGAGCTGCATCTCTTTCGGCTACTAGTACACTCATGGTTTTCTTCATCACATCCATTTCCGATGCCAACCGCGCCACAACATCTGCTTCCCGATCCATCTTTCTCTTACGGCTTCTGTAACCGTACGGGTCATCGTTCTGGGGGAACCCTATTTTCCACGGAATGTGCCCCATGCCTCGTACACGTCCTCCGTGTTCAGGATTCCCGAGGGCTTTTGTCAGCGCGTCGTTCTCTCTGTTGAACTTGATCTTCCCCTGTTGAGCATCCCTCATTGCGTTAATAAGGGCTTGGGTGGGTTTAATTAATTTGCCCCGGTAAACACACCCCCCTGTCTCCGGGTTCAGCGTTCCCCCATGCCCGTACCACCAGCTTTTGGCCCTTGGGTCCCATCCCTCCGTACCTGGACGGATTCCTCACGCCCTCAGCTCGTTCTCCATCTTCTCCAACCTAGGCACCCAAATGCGATACCCTCCTGGCCCCATAACATGATTGTACTCCTTCTTAGCCGCATTTTCCTTATTTTTTTCGATATTTGAATGAACTGCTCCGATTTCTTTTGCTTCACAAATTCTGGCCAATCATGTTTCAGTTTCTCATATTGTCCTTTGAAATCCGGAGTCTTGTTCTGCTTGACAAAGTCATGGGCTAGATTTTGCTTGAATTTCCGGAATGCGTCGGCCATCTTATGAAGAGCGAACTGTTTGACTAGCCTCCTCCTCTCCTTGTTTTCCTCAATCTTGTTACCCTCCTCATCGAATTTGTTGTATTCCGTAGGTAGAATGAAATGTTCCATAAGCTTCTTGAAGCAATCTTTTTTTGTTCTCTTATCGACAAAAGTGAAACCATCATTTCGTGCCTTCTTTGGCTCATTCCACTCCTGGACGGTGATCGAGACGTTGTCTCTAACAATGGCTCCGCATTGGCTGACAAACTTGGTGGCGTTCTTGCGGGGCTCCAGCGGCCTGCCGGTTGCACTGTCGACAACCTCGATGGTGCATGTTTCTCCTTGTTTCATCGTCTTGGTTGCGCCACGCTTTGACGACGTACTCGATTGTTTCGACGATCCGGCCGAGGGCTAAAATAAGAAAGAGTCGCGCGCGTTAGTACACACATATTTATTCAAATCAGTTAGTTTGTATCACCAGAGGCTCAATGTATATATATACCTCGGCGCCGGAGGTGGTTGCTACTTCCATTTGAAGATCGTCGTTTATCGACGTTTGTTCGGCA
>NC_041386.1:682402316-682447520 GCF_002162155.2 Triticum dicoccoides | reverse complement strand
GCGGCGTGGCGAAAGGGGGAGGCGGGCGCCGTACGTGGGCGAGAGGAGGCGACGGGCGACGACGGGCGGCGTCGAGGGCGCGGGCGACGGCGGGCGGCGTCGACGGCGGGCGGCGTCGAGGGCGAGGGCGCGGCAGGCCTTCGGCGCGGCAGAGAACGAGCGGAGAAATGGAGGCGACGGGTCGGGCGCACGTATTTATAGCCCCCCCCCCTTTAGTCGCGGTTGGGGAGGCGACCCGCGACTAAAGGGTAACCTTTAGTCGCGGTTGGGGAGGCGACCCGCGACTAAAGGATAACCTTTAGTCGCGGTTGGGGAGGCGACCCGCGACTAAAGGACTTTTTCGTTCCCGCGCGCAACCACCTTTAGTCGCGGTTGGTCAGGCCAACCGCGACTAAAAGTATTTTCCAAATACTTTTTCTTTTTCAAAATGTTAAAAATACAAATAATATATCAAAAAATTCAGAAAAATAAAACTAATTCAATTCAAAATTCTAAAAATACAAATAATATATCAAAAAATTCAGAAAAATAAAACTAATTCAATTCAAAATTCTAAAAATACAAATAATATATCAAAAAATTCAGAAAAAAAAACTAATTCAATTCAAAATGTTAAAAATACAAATAATATATCAAAAAATTCAGAAAAATAAAACTAATTCAATTCAAAATTCTAAAAATACAAATAATATATCAAAAAATTTAGAAAAATAAAGTACGGAGCGTAAAATATTCATTAAATGTTTTCTCAACCAACTGCCGAAAGTCTCCATGTGGGCCTTCCTAATCCAGGATTCAGGCTTCCCCGGGTTGTCCGAGCGTAAAATATTCTTGTGTTTCTCAAAGTACGGAGCCACCAAGCTGGAATTGGTCAGTACAGTGTGGTGTGCTTCAGTCAGAGAATGGCCGTCCATACATATCGTTGATTTCCTTCCGATCGTGCCTTTTCCACTTAGTCTCCCCTCGTGCCGCGATCGAGGAAGACCAATCGGCTTAAGGTCAGGAACAAAGTCAACACAAAACTGAATTACCTCCTCATTTCCATAGCCCTTGGCGATGCTTCCTTCTGGCCTAGCACGGTTACGAACATATTTCTTTAATACTCCCATGAACCTCTCGAAGGGGAACATATTGTGTAGAAATACAGGACCGAGAACGAAAATCTCTTCGACTAGGTGAACCAGGAGGTGCGTCATAATATTGAAGAAGGATGGCGGGAACACCAACTCGAAACTGACAAGACATTGGATCACATCGTTCTGTAACCGTGGTAGAACTTCTGGATTGATTACCTTCTGAGAGATTGCATTGAGGAATGCACATAGCTTCACAATGGCTACTCGAACATTTTCCGGCAGGAGCCCCCTCAAAGCAATCGGAAGTAATTGCGTCATAATCACGTGGCAGTCGTGAGACTTCAGGTTTTGGAACTTTTTCTCCGCCATGTTTATTATTCCCTTTATATTGGACGAGAATCCAGACGGGACCTTCATACTGCTCAGGCATTCAAAAAAGATGACCTTCTCTTCTTTGGTCAGAGCGTAGCTGGCACGACCTTGAAACCATTCTGGATGCCGGTCATCAGGGTCTTTCAAACGTTGCTGGTCCTGCCGTGCTTCCTTTGTATCATTTGTCTTCCCATACACGCCCAAGAAGCTTAGGAGGTTCACGCAAATATTCTTCGTAACGTGCATCACGTCGATTGCAGAGCGGACATCTAGGACTTTCCAATATTCTAGCTCCCAGAATATAGATTTCTTCTTCCACATGGCTGTGTGCCCGTTAGCTCCCTTCGGAACTGATTGTCCGCCAGGACCCTTTCCAAAGATGACTTTCAAATCCTTGACCATATCAAATACCTCAGCACCAGTGCGTTCCGCAGGCTTCGGCCGGTGATCTGCCTTGCCGTTGTAATGCTTGCCCTTCTTTCTTACTGGATGAATTTTCGGAAGAAATCGACGATGCCCAAGGTACACGTTCTTCTTACAATTTGGCAAATGTACACTTTCAGTCTCATGTAAGCAGTGCGTGCATGCATTGTATCCCTTATTTGACAGTCCCGAAAGGTTACTAAGAGCAGGCCAATCGTTGATGGTTACGAAAAGCAACGCTCGTAGGTCAAATTCCTCTTGTTTGTGCTCATCCCACACACGGACACCACCCCACAGCTGTAAAAGTTCATCAACTAATGGCCTTAGGTACACATCAATGTCGTTGCCGGGTTGCTTCGGACCTTGGATGAGCACTGGCATCATAATGAACTTCCGCTTCATGCACAACCAAGGAGGAAGGTTGTAGATGCATAGAGTCACGGGCCAGGTGCTATGGCTGGAGCTCTGCTCGCCAAAAGGATTCATGCCATCCGTACTTAGAGCAAATCTTATGTTCCTTGCGTCAGCTGCAAAATCTTTGAACCATCTGTCGATCTTTCTCCATTGCGTTCCATCTGCGGTGTGTCTCAACTCCCCATCCGACTTACGGTCCTCTTTGTGCCATCGCAACAACTTGGCATGCTCTTTGTTCCTGAACAGCCGTTTCAACCGTGGTATTATAGGAGCATACCACATCACCTTGGCGGGAACCCTCTTCCTGGGTTTCTGGCCCTCAACATCGTCACCAGGGTCATCGCCTCTGATCTTATAACGCAATGCAGTGCATACCGGGCATTCATTCAAATTCTCGTATTCACCGCGGTAGAGGATGCAGTCGTTGATGCATGCATGTATCTTCAGAACCTCTAAACCTAGAGGGCAGACAACCTTCTTTGCTTCGTACGTACTGGCGGGCAACTCGTTATCCTTTGGAAACATATTCTTCAACATTTTCAGCAAGTTTTCAAATGCCGAGTCAGCTACACCTGCCTCTGCCTTCCATTTCAGCAAATCCAGTGTGCAGCCCAGCTTTTTCAGACCATCATCGCATCCGGGATACAGCGCCTTTCTGTGATCCTCTAACATGCGATCCAAATTCTCCCTCTCCTTTTCAGTTTCGCAGCGTCTCCGTGCATCAGCAATGGTCCGACCAAGATCATCAACGGGATCATCACGTGCCTCTTCTTCACCTTCCCCTTCACCTTCAGCATCCTCCATGAAAGTATCACCGAAATGAGCAAGATAGCTTTCATCGATGAAATCATCCCCTTCTTCATCTTCTTCCATTATAACCCATCTTTCTCCATGCTTGGTCCAACAATTATAGCTTGGCATGAAACCGTGCCGAAGCAGATGCATGTGAACATCTCTTGAGGAAGAGTAACCCTTCTGATTCTTACAGATAACACATGGACAGATAACAAAACCCCCCTGCTTGTTCGCATTAGCCACTACGAGGAAATCTTTCAAACCCGTAGTGAACTCGCCGGAGAGTCGGTTACCGTACATCCATTGCCGATTCATCTGCATTATTATAATATAAAATATATAATTAACCATCATGCATTTGTTAAACTAACTAGCTACAAACAATATAAATTAAACAATGAACTGCACACATGCATATTTTATCAATGACACACATGCATGAAAGGTTCAAGTTGCTAACCGCGATCGAGGAGGAAAAAATAAATGAGGAACCTCAAGTGTGGCTCCAACACTTCATATCATGTTTGTTTCACCCTCTTAGGGCATTTCATCAAACACCTTGTGTGCATAAGAGGAACCAAAAGCAAACCTACACCCCCTTGTGAAGCTTGTGAAGAGAAGTGGCACCAAATGGCTAAGTGAGCGTGCTGAACTGGTATATATAGGGGAGGAGCTTTAGTCGCGGTTGGCCTGGCCAACCGCGACTAAAGGCCTTTGCGCACCTTTAGTCGCGGTTGGCCTGGCCAACCGCGACTAAAGCCCCTCACGTGCACCAGCTGGCCACCGAGCGCCCTGGGCCCAGGCCTTTGGTCGCGGTTCGTCTGCCGAACCGCGACTAAAGACTTCATTAGTCGCGGTTCCTACAGTTTCGCGACTAATGGGGCTGGACGGAAGCCTCTTTTTCTACCAGTGTTTGTTGTTGTTTCACATACAGGCTAAATGTATATGCCATGCCATCATGTTCACTATGTTTCTTTTATTTATTTCTGATATTTTTTCATTTCTCTATGATCAAGAACTTGAACGAATTACTACATGCTCATCTCAACTCATTATTTACAGGTACCACATTCACATGTGACTTCCGGTAAGGTTATCTGCCAATTCATTACAAAGAAGAAGAGCAAACTTGTGGTGTTAATCATCGTTTCATTGCCCTTAATATCAAAAACTAACAGAGACTCTTTGATCTTTATCCCAATTGCTAGATATGGTTAATTTATAGTGAGCACAACACTATCCATAATTGACAAGTTTTCCTTTGCACCTCAATGTGACAAGTAAATGGGCCTGTAGACCTTCCATGACATGATGACATGGCTATTTTAATTCCATTGCAAGGCTCTACAAATACCCTAACAACATATTATTTCATGACAAGTTTTGATACACACTCACACTTCTTAGCACTCATTTATAACTTGTCTACTACACAAAACGATTATACTACATCCCATGAAAAACGCTATACAAGTTATTTATTGGGTGTACAAAAGGTAGCAGATGATTTCAAGCTCAGTTAAGTCTATGAAACTGAATTTAAAAAATACATATCTCAGTTGGTTCCACAATTTCATCTACTATAGAAAGAGAGCCGAACACCAATGGTCTAGCTAGGACGCCGACTCAACTGCTACCAGGTGGGGTGTAGAAGAGTATGCTGCACCCGGGGTAGTGATGATACCCTTACTGATGAAATGTTTATGGGTACATGGCCGACAACATCTTTCTGACGAAGCTAGGATTGCATTACTATTGTTGAGCGCAGCGCTCCATAATGTTTTTCCTCACTAAATCCCCTTGCTCCCGGCACCTGTTATTCCATAACGTTTTTTTTCACACACACTCGTATTTTGTCCTTCTCTTGTCTATCATCCTACTTGCTCTTTCCTCCCATTTCTCATCAGTGTCCTATTCAAATTATAGCAACGAAAATGTATGTTTTGTCGAGTACATATGTCGAGAGAGTTTGATGCTAACCGCAAGTATTCCTGGGTGAAGATGGAGCAGTAGAGTATATGTATACACAAATAAGATCGAAGGTTGTAGGGTGACTAGTAGAAGTACGATTTTGCGTTGATTCATGTCCTATACACATCCCTTTGGGAGATGTGACCATCACGCAACTGCATGAGAACACCTGGGATAAGAGCTTCTAGAATTTAAATGATTCTTGGTTTATGATGCGGGTTCGGCATATAGAGATCAGTTTCAGGACCTCACGCACTAGTACCATGAATCCGGTCATGTGAAAAAATTGGGCCCCACCAAAATACAAGTTGTTTGCATGGCTTGTGTTTCTCGATAGGGTTTGGACGGCCAACAGGTTGCAAAGACAATGTTGACCAAATTGAGGGGTTTGTCAACTATATGTAAATCAAAAGGGAAGTCAGATGTGCATCTTCTCTTCAAATGCAGGTACTCCATGCGCATTTGGAGAATGATCCAATCTTGGTTCTTCTGAGATGGCTTGGACCTCAACTGTTGGAGCGCTTTCTCCTCGGTCAAAGATTGGTGGACCTTGGTGTGCCCCCAAATAGCTTTAGGCGCAAGGCCATGTGCTCCCTCTTCATTCTCATGGCTTGGAAATTTTGGAGTGAGCGGAATTATTGCACGTTCCGTGGTATCTCCCCAATGCCTGTTTCGGTCTTCGCCAAAATCAAGTAAGAGGTTTCCTATTTGGTTTTGGCCAGTGAGAAACATTTGAGATATTTGATGCCACGAGAGTAGCTCCGTATGTCCGAAACATTGTATTAATATGATGAGGTAATTATTTTGCCTCTGTTTCCAAAAATATATTAAAGAAGACCTGTGTGTGCATGTGTACATATTTTTGGAGGAGAACCCCACCTAACTAGTCCATGTAAAACTGGTTGATATTGTGATGTATCATCTAGATTGGGAGCATATATACATTTCACATGCATGAACATTAGGCGGATTATTTATTCATGAAAGTCTATCAGTATGATACAAAGGCGAGATACAGGGTATGTGGCAAGTGCCTTTCATGAATACAGTGAACTGTCTGAGTTCGTAAAATGTTGCTGTTATTATTGTTTTTACTCGTTCTTTAGAGCTGCTCCTAATGCAAACAATTTTTTTCCTTTCTAGTCCTTCTGTCCGAAAAAGCTTGGACTTGTCCCTCATGGATGTATCTAGCACTAACTTAGTGCTAGATACATCCATTTGTGGGACAAACTTTTTTGGACGGAGTATGAATCATCAAGACAGTCAGTTCAGACTTAGAGGTGACTAAGCTAAAAAGAACACGGTCGCTCGTAAAGGGCCAACTGCAGTACAACTCAATAGCAGACGGTTTAGAATGGCCTACAAAAGTGTCTATCCTAGTTGGCTCCTATTAAAATTCATTTGCTAAAATGTTCTTCAAGTTGGTTTATGACAATCTAGTTGGTTGATGGCAATCATAGACCGACTGCGATGGTCATATCTATCGTACTGCTTGTGCATGGAAGAGTGTATGAATTTTGGCGAAAGGTCAAATGCCAATATGTTCTTACAAGGTTTCCCTTACTGAATTAAAAGTTACACACATAACCCTCGGGAACTTGACGATGTCTTACTCTTCACACACAGGCGGTGCGCTGTAAGCGAAATGTGATTCCGTCTCTTGACCCTCGAAACATCATTGGAGCCAGGGAAACATTGCTTGCTTCCCCTCCCGTCCCTCCTCCCGTCCCTCCCGTCCCTTCCCCGTGCGGTGGCGCCGCCCCGCACCGGGGAGCCCCCGCCCTCCTCCTACATCCTCGCCCCTCCTCCGCTCCCCTCTGCCGCCGTCGCCCGGGGCGTCACAGGGCAAAGCCCTTCTGGCATGGCGGCGGCGGTGGTTTCTCCTCGGATCTCGATCTGGTTGGGAGGCGACGCTCCTCTCTGGCCAGATCGACGGCGGTGGCGCAGATCGGCGGTGACATGGAAGTGGTGCGGCGGCGGCGGGGGAGGACAGAAGCAGCAACGGCGGATCTGGCCTTGACTCATGTCGGGCTAATTCGTTGTGCTACCGATCTCAATCGCCGTCGGCGCGGCACTGCTCCTAGACTTGATCTGCAACACGAGGATGTCTGCGGCGCCGGCCCTAGGCTTGGTGGTGGTGGCCTTCTTCTTCATCGGAATTGGTCGGCCGGCTGGCTGTGCTCGCATGGTCATGCAGTGACTCGTGGCTTGGCCGGTCGGCGGCGGCGGAACTTGGCCTGTGGCAGTGGCAAAGTTCTGTCTGGATCCTGGGGCGGCGGCCCTGGAGGGTGGAGGCCGGTGAAGCTCGGGCTTCCCGCGGCGGCATGGCGTGGTGCAGTCCCTGTCCAAGGCGGATCTGTGACGGTGATCTGCTATCAATTGGTTCGGATCAGAGATGGCGACGAGCGTGCGGTATCCTTCTCGGCGGCTCTCGCGGCTTGGCGAGGCAAGGTGGGAGCCCTCCTCCTAGGCTCAAGTGGTGGCACACTCAGGAAGTGGCCGGTGCGCCAGTGGTCCCACGGCGGCACTGTTGCTGCGGTTGGTCACCGAATCTAGGTGGCTGGATCTGGGGCTTTGACGGCGGTCGAGACGGTGCACAGGTTGTTGGGTGAATTTCTTGGGACGGATCCGGGTGAAAACCTGATCTTTGGTCGATGGCCGGAGATGGTGATGACGATGCCCTTATCATCGTTTCCTTCATGAAGGTATCATCGAGGTGAAGCTCGCAACTCCACTCAATACCTCTGGGGGAAACCCTAGATCAGCTGATTGGATGTTGGCGGCAATCATGTGTCGTAACCCCCTTGGGGGCAGCATTCTTGGAGGTGCACTCGACTTCGCGGGACTAGCGTACGGCTTCTTTGGTGGAGCGGTGCTTCATCCATACATTGATGGCAGATCTGGACGGCGTGGCGCAGTGCAGATTCGGAGTTCGATGTGGGAGGATGGACTCGCGCAGGAGGACGACGCTGTCTGGCGTCGTGGTGGCGTCGATGGCTGAGAGACTTGGCACGGTAGATGCAACAGTACATCTCTAAAGATGGACTCATGGCAGGTGGCTACGGCGGCCCCATACCCGGCAGGCGTCCTGGTTGAGGAGTGCGCCGGACTGGTAGGTGCCCCATATCAGGCAGGCGTCCTGGTTGGGACCTCAAGTCTTAGATATTTAGGTTTGGCTGCGATGTCTGTTTGGTATTAGGCCCAGACTATCAGCTCCCCTTCATTAACTAGATAGGTGAAGCGACAATTGTTGCTTAGACGGTGGCTTCAGTATTACTGTTGTATGACTTTGTAAGGTCTTGTGAGAATAATTAATAAAGTGGCCGCATGCATCGTCCAGATGCAGAGGCCGGGGGTCATCCTCCTTTTCTAAAAAAAAGGGAAACATTGCTGATGGGAAGTCGCTGGTCGGAGCCAGAAGATGCCACCGCCACCGATCTAAGAACATATCGTCATTTGAAGATGGTTAGACGAGCACCCCAAATCCGACTAGACAGATCTGAGGCAAGCCAGGTCCACACCCAGTTACCGCAACCAGCGTTAACTAGGTAGAAATGAGGTTACAAAAGGCTAAAACACTGCCCATCTAGGAGAAGCACCAAGAACGAAGAGTTTTACCTGGCTCTATTGTTGAAAGATGTGTATACCTCTTAGATTGGGTGACGTGGTGTGGATGTGTTAGATGGGCGTCACAGCAAGAAAGATCAACCAGGGATGGACAAAAACGCATCCGTTCAAGGTAGTGCAGAGTGGCTTCTATTACCACAGTACCACCCAAACAACAATCCGGAGACTAAGAGAAAACTGAGTGATACTTTGTCCACCGAGTAACGATCATCTCATTCCCCGTGTCTCCCATTCCCATGTGATGTTTGACCTTTTCCACACCCCTTTTTGTTCTTGTCTGATTTGTGTGGGCTAACAAACCTTGATATGCTACCTGGGTAAAGATGAGTGGTATATATAAGACGTAGTTATCTAGGGACCACACGACAGAGTCTACACGTGCACGCACGAAATTGTGGTGCTACATGGTTGAATAATGTGTTCCCGAATGTACTTCTATTTCAAGCAATAGCTAGCTTTGTTAAACACCTAGAGAAGAGCTTGTTGGCATAAATAATATCGCATTGCTAGCTAGTTGAGATGGAATTTATGAGTTGTGTGGATATTCCTACTTCCTTGCTAGCCATTTAGCTACATGACATGTAGAACAAAACATGTATTGAATTGTGCTAATCATGGAACATACCCCATCATTAGCAGGAATAAGATGAACAGTGGTGTTACAAATGAAGCAGGATTGGTGACACCATTTTGTGGCCGTCCTTGAGCTACTCTGACTTGACCTTAGGGAATTGTTCAGTCGTCGGCCAATGGTGTTCACTGTCAGCAAATATTAGTTTGTAGAAGCGGCTAGAAGCCACCAGGAGGATTCAGCCCAGCGATAGTGTGATGGTTACCGCGAATTGCAAGTAGCACCAAAACATTTAAGAAGCCAGCATAAAAAAAAGTTGCTTCTGTCTACTTAAGCCAGCGCACAATTGAAGTTTTGCTGGGAGCATTTGTTGTTGTTTCACATACAGGCTAAATGTATATTACATACCATCATGTTCAGTACGTTTCTTTTATTTCTTTATCATATGTTTTTATTTCTCCACGATCTAGAACTTGAACGCATTCCTACAAGCTCGTCTCAACTGATTATTTAAGAATACCACATTCTTGACACGTGCCTTCTGTAAGGTTATTGTCGGTGTCAAAACCGGCAGATCTCAGCTAGGGGGGCCCAAGCTGTATGTATGAGGATCAATGGTAACAATGGACAAAGGGACACAATGTTTACCCAGGCTCGGACCCTCTTAAAGGAGGTAAAACCCTACGTCCTACTTGATTTTATTCAATGAGTATAGGGGTTACAAGAGTTGATCTACCTCGAGATCGTGATGGCTAAACCCTGAATTGTCTAGCCTATGAATGTTATGATCCTATATCCGGTTTAAGCCCTCCGGTTTATTTAGACATCGGTGGGGCCCAGAGTTGTACAGAGTTGGTTCACAGAGAAATGAAACAGTATATCCGGACACTTAATCTTGCCGTTCACGCATACAGGAGTCCTAACCGGACACGAGAGGTGGCCTTCTTCCTTCATCTTTACAGTCCATCAGTCCGGCCCATATTGAATAGACCGGATGCCCGAGGACCCCTTAGTCCAGGACTCCCTCAGTAGCCCCTGACCTGTCTTCAATGATGACATGTTCAGCAGGCGGCACTACTAGAAAAACCGCTACTAATGGCGCACCTAATTTGGCCATTAATGGCGCATCACTGGTGCGCCATTACTAGCACGCCATTAGTAATTTTTACTAATGGCGCACCAGTGGTGCGCCATTAGTATCTGGTATACTAATGGCGCACCACTGGTGCGCCATTAGTATAGGCCACGGTGCGCCATTAGTATGCCTCCCAGAGGCCATGTATACCCAGGTGCTTTGGCATACTAATGGCGCACGACCACGGGATGCGTCATTAGTAACCGCGGCATACTAATGGCGCACTGTCCAGTGATGCGCCATTAGTATGCTTTGTCATACTAATGGCGCACTGTCATGTGATGCGCCATTAGTATGAATATTAGGTTTTTTTTTATTTTCTGTTTTTTGCACAGGTTACAAAATGTATAATTTGATAAAATATAGACAGCACACATCAACAACAGATTCATCGAATACAATAGAAGATTAGTCTTTGAATACAACTAGATGACCAGTTGCGCCAATGGTGCAAAGGCCGAGAGTAAGCCATGTATTGAAAGAGTGTACATTAATATTATTCAGACACATATTGAAACATATGAAAATAAGTACTTATTGCTGGTAGATAGATACTTAGTAATGATACATAGTGTTCTAAGAAGCTTACGATTAATTATTTACAATGTTATTAGCAAACAAAGTAGATAGTCACATATAGGCGCTATGAAGTGATAAACATTAGACAGAGTCATCGTTGCACCCTTGACCATGGCGCAAAAAGCGAGAGCGAGCCAAGCATTCAAAGTATGTGTATGAGATTGATTTAGAATCAACTTATAAAGATACTTATATTCCATTACATGAAAGCTATGCTTGAAAGAAAATATTCCGATCAATTGGTGATAGCATACATTGGCTTTAAAAGACAGGCTATATTAGCATAGATGAATGGTGTATATAGTGCTTGCGCGTTAACCATTGCTCGAGTCTTGTACCTGCCGTCAACAGGAAGGAAAGAACCTACGACCCAGGCGGACGAACAACCTAGCCGTACACTGCATACAGGACCAGAGGCCTATAGAGGAACAAAAATAATCAAGCGACTGTATGTAAAACAATAAGCAGATGGTACACCACTGGGAGAGACTGTATTTGATACATATAACAATTGAGCATATTTTTGGAACACCAACTGGACCATGAAACAAACATATATAGCAAGCCAAGAAAAGGAGGAATCATGATGCCACAATGAAAAGAGTAAGTCCAATGGACACAACTACAGAAGTACATGTCATAGGACAAGATGCAAAATCTATATATCAATTAGATATAGAAACAAAAACAGGAAAGAGTAATCATAATGATCTGAGTATGTTGTAGATTTCCTACTGAAATTATAATTTAATCAATTTAATGTCAAGAGAAATGCAATGAGGAAAGGGCCTGTAACATGGAGTTGGTCCAACCCAGCCTCTCTAATTCATGAAACAGTAAGTTAATTGTCACAGTCTTCTAGTTATTAATGGTCCTGCGTCACTAATCTCAACCAACGCCAAAAGTTTGTGATCCCATGAATGTACTAAGCGATTTCCATCAAGCCTGGACCAGCTCTCTTAGATACCCCTGCCAAAAATAGGAAAATGGAACTATGAATACTCTCAGCTTACACAAAATAAAAAACTATGCAGGACATGATAGACACTTAGAATTGCAAAGTTCATTCGATGTCATAAAGCAAAAGACTAAGAACCATTATGTACCAACCTGGACGTTGCCTCTTACTCCCTTAGATATCATGGTTCAACAAATAAACCTCTTACTCCCTAGAAATAGTAAATCATGCCTTCATCAATTACAGGGAGGAGCTTCCAACTGGATTTGAAGGACCATTTGTATTATACCCCCCCTATACCAGTATAAAAAACAACAATCTTTTCACCATCAATAGTTATCCTGCAACATCATTCAACTCTCACATGATTTAGAGAGAGTAGTAATGAAGCACAAATAATAACATTTGTCAGAAAAGAGTAGGAGAGAAACAAACAGAGTACAATTTGAATGCTCAGAACAATCAAATTAAACACTACAGGGAAAACTAAGAACAATCAACCTTAACTACTGTAGGGAAGATAAAAGTCGTCTCAAATTAACTGCTATTGGCTTTACTAATCTACTATTGTTCAGACTGATTATCAACTACTACAGGAAAAACCAAGAACAATTGACCGCAACTATTGCATGAAAGATAAAGCATTCTCAAATTCTTTTTTCTTTCCGAGTTGAATGACTCCATCCAGACCAAATGACCAAGCTGGTCATAAAAAGGGACATAAAAAAATGTCGATAGAAGTGAATCAGTAAAAACAAAAACAAAAAACTGTATGCGAATAATCAAGATGGGATGAGTGCTTTTAAGCACCATGTCAAGAACCAGAGCCATGGCGAAAATTCTGGTGATTTCATATGCAAATAAACGTGCAAAAGTAGCAAGATGACTCAGACTGACAAACAAATCTCTTGACAGTGCTCTTTGGCAAGTGCTGCAGAGATGGATAATACTCAATCAGTCTCTATACCAATGTCTCCTGTAGGCTGGGTGTAGTACACAGCTTTTGGGAGCTATAGAGTGTGTCCAGCATAGCATCCAAAATAACCCTTGGTGGAATGTGTATAGGATCCATTAGGAAATCCTAAGATGATTTTATAAATGTTAGATTATCGCTCATAAAAAAGGCCATATAAGGATTATTGCCATTGATCAGTACTATGCATATGTAGTATGGTCAAAGAAGATAGATATGAACAATTGGTGTTAGCTACCATGTCAGACTAAAACTAAAAGAACTTGTTGAGTAATCATAGATAGCAGGAAAGTCTATGTTGGTTGCATTTAATTATTCAGTTTTAGTACAGGTGCTGTTCAAGAATGGCAGAACCATTTTCTACCAAAGCTCACTATACTAAAGGCTTATCCAATGCCATAGCAGAGCCGATCAAAGAGGCACTAACGGACAGGGGTCTCGCAAAGTACATCATGAATTTCCATGTCTCAATCTGGCAGTGTAAAACTGTAGGTTCCATGGCTCAAAAAAAGCTAAGTGATTTGAATCTAAAATAAACCTAGGTTTATTACCTATAAGGCCATCCCCAGGAACATCAATCTCTACACCAGCAAGCACATGACCATTCGCGTCGATCTCACACAAGTAAAAAGGCGGAAGCAATGCACATTGTGCTGCCACAGTTCCAAAACTGGAAGAACAAAGGACATCAGAGCACACATTCTAGGTAAACGAAGTAATTACACAATACGAAGCAGGAAAGAATATATGTAAGCACACAAATAAATAGTTAAGGTGAGAGGATAAAACATTCCATGCACAATAAAACCGTTCTACCAAGAACGCTAAAGACACTATGTTAGAGGAATAAAATGTATTGAAACAATAAACAATTAGCAGGGAAAGTACTAATAATAATCACCTTCACAAGATGAAAGAAAGCAGATGAGGCCCTTGACGAGATCAACGGCACTAGAATCCCAAGAACAGACCTAGAAGAAAACAGTTCATAAATCAGGACACAACCAAGATTTCTACCCACAAGGAAACTCTTCTACCAAGAATGCTAAAAACAGTATATACAACAACACGAGCAGAAGGGAATAGGACAGATCTTAACCCCAAACAGAAAAAGGATTCTAAGCACGACCGCATTTCATCGAACAGGTAGAAAGCAAGCGGGGAAAAAGTGGCTCACCTCTGACGAAACGTAAATCGCACAGTTCAGACCGACGCAAGAATCAAGAATTAGATCCTGCAAAGAAGAGAGAGGAATCAGTTACACTTGGGTTGTTTTTTCTCTTAAAGAGGATTGAATCCTAACCCTAGAGCGAGAGGAAAAAAGAGAGAAGGAGAGGCAGGGGCGAAGAGGCATACCAGAGGAGGGGCATGAGGAGCAGGCCTCCACGGCCAGAGCGCCGCCGACCGCCATGGGAGAGATTAGATCCTGCAAAGAAGAGAGAGGAATTAGTTACACTTGGGCCGGCGCGTCGCCGCCTGGTCGTCCTCCTTCTCATGCATCTGCCCCCTCCCTCTTCTCATGCGACGGTGGTGTCGGGGCGGCGCTGGGGCGGCGGGGCGACGGTGGCGTCGAGGGCGGCGGGGCGACGGTGGTGTCGGGGCGGGGCGACGGCGGCGTCGAGGGCGGCGGGGCGACGGTGGTGTCGGGGCGGGGCGACGGTGGCGTCGGGAGAGGAGATCGGGGAAGGGGATCGCGGGCGAGGGCGAGGGAGAGAGAGGGGATCAGTACGAAGTAGGGGCGCCACAATACTAATGGCGCACCACCCCTCGGTGCACCATAAGTACATACATGCTAATGGCGCACCGCGGGTGAGTGCGCCATTAGTAGTTTTGCAGAAAAAGGAATAAAAAAATAATAAAAAAAACAACATTAGTGGCGCACTTTGTGACTGGTGCGCCATTACTAGTTACAACTAGTAATGGCGCACTTCCTATGGATGCGCCATTAGTATGTTTGGACAGGCGCACTAGTTCAAAAAAATTTGATACTAATGGCGCACCATGGGCCAGGTGCGCCATTAGTAGTTTCAACACTAATGGCGCATCAGAAGGTGGTGTGCCATTAGTATATACTAATGGCGCACCACTTGTCTGGTGCGCCATTAGTGCCAATCCCATCTATAGCCCTTTTTCTAGTAGTGCGGATTGTCTTCGTCATTGCGAGGTGGGTTCCTCTCGTTAAATACCATACACCAACATTCCCTTTATAAAAGAACTATATCCGGCTCTATATAATTAACACAACCCTTAGCCGCAAAGGCAGAATATATGTAAAAAATAGGAATAGTGTCTTTACTGACAACTTTTTCCAGCGAAGCGTCAGATTTGGCTCTTCAGTATTTTGAATCGTTTTCACACTCCTCGTTTCGTGTTTTGAGGTCGAGCCCCCTTGGTCCGTCTTGTCAAAACTGAGATGATGCCGACTTATTACAGGATTCTCATCAATGGGATTTGGGTAAGCAAACCGATTACGGCGCACGCTCTCATTGGGAATAGGCGAGTTTTAAGGCATAAGTGGGGGGACGGTTGGCATTTCTACTGCCTATAAAAGGGCAAAAGATTCCTCCTTTCTTCCCCACGCCTTCTTTCGGCCTGTGCCTCCCAATCTCCCAAGCTCCAGTGCCCGAAAAAAAGTTCTCGTCTTCCTCACCGCCACAACCTTCTCCAGCCATGGCCGAGTCAAGCTCCAAGGGCAAGTTGGAGGCCTCCTCCATCACGGAGAAGGATGTGAAGGAACTCCGGAACGCGGGGTACCTGGCCACAAACATTGCGCACAGGCTCCCCTAGAAGGACCAAATCATCCCCACTCCGGCGTCCGGCGAAAGGGTTGTCTTCCTCCCCTATTTCCTCTGGGGGCTTCGATTTCCACTCCACGCCTTCATCTATGGCCTCATGTTCTACTATGGGCTAGATTTTCATATATCGGTGTTCATCATCATGTGTGAGGCTCTACTCCGCCTCCCACCACACTTCATCCTGTGGATCAAAGTCTTCAACTGAAGCCATAGGTGGTGGACGGACAGCATGCGGAGTGCGGTGAGGCCATGGTAAGCAAGCTGCCCAATGCCACATGGCCCAAAGGGGCCTTCGTCGAGACCGTTAAGGTATGGCAGCAAGAGTGGTTCTACATCACCGAACCCTACCGCGCCAACGAGGTGGCCATTCCAGAGTTTAGATCTGGATCCCCCACGAGGCTCACTTCGTGGACCGCTAAGAGCCTCGATTGGGGGTCCCAGACGGAGGTGCAGATGCTGAAGAAGCGCATCACCAACGTGATGGGAAAAAATGTCGGTCTCACCAACGTGGTGCAGATCATGCTTTTCCGCCGCGTCCTCCCCTGCCAACGCCGGGGCTCCTCTATGTGGGAGTTCAATCCGGAGGAGCCGCGGAGCCTGAAGCGCTTCTTCGGTACTATGCATGAAGAGATATAGAAGCTTCTCTTCAAGGCTCAGAAGAGCTGGCCCATGATGACCAAAGACGTCGGGCTCGACATCGAGAATCCGGCCACTCCGGTAAGTATTAACCTTTCCGAAGACATGTCCGGTCAATATTTCTAATCAAAAGGAATCTTATCAGCTCACTTCTTCACAGGGTTGGATAGCAAAGGCAGAGCGGATTGATAGTCTGGCTCTGTTGCCCGAAGACCCAACCACTACCCAGCTGACGGAGATGCTGGTCCTGGCACCCTACCAGGTTCCAGAGAAGAAGGGCAAGGAGCCCAAGGGTGGCCCCCGCCGCAGAGGCCCTCCGGGCGCTATGTCCAGAGAGACCGAGATCGTCTCCTCTCATGAGGGAGACAAGGACGAAGAGGAGGAGAAGGAGGTGGAAAGCGACTCCCCCCGCAAGTGGAGGAGGAAGAAGAGGACGGCCTCCGAGAACCCGGAGGGGATGGCGCTGAAGAGGAGGAAGATTACCCTGTCGGTCAGTTCAGACTCAAAGTCCGAACACATCCCCAAGAGATCCCCAGGGCGAAGCCCTTGGCTGATTCATAAGTATCCGAAATTTCACTCTTCAGTTTCCGCTTGCCTACCTTTGTCATGTAAGCTAAATTATTGTTTTCTTTCCAGTCGTCCTCGCGATATTCCAAACGCCTCATCTTCGTTGGGGAACTCCCTGCCGCTTGAGCGGGCAGAGAGCAACGCGCTGTCGTGAGCCCCCTCGCCTACTGCCATGGAGGACACCGAGGTGTCATCCCGAATGACTCCTCCTGGCTGAGGAGGGGCGGACGAGGGCGTCCAGAAGGCGCCTGAGGTTAAAACCTCGGTCGCGATTACTTGGGGGAGGCGACCCCCATGACCACCAACAATGGGGATCCCCAACAGTCCGGGCCCCCGTCGCACACCATTCCGGAGACTAATACGGCTCCGGTAAGGGATGTGCAACCCCCTTCGATAGAGGGGGGGAGGAGCAATGGCTCCCGCAGCGGCCTCCATTAATGTGGAGACTGCTCACGCTCTGGAGGAGGCACTGCAACGCACTTCGATCATGAAGGAGCACCGCACCATGATGGGTGCGGTTATGGAAAAGGTTCAGTCTGCGAAAAGTGGATTGAATGAAGCCTTCAACAGCCTACTAACGGGATTTGAGATATGAGACGTAATATTCTATGCAAAATTATCATATGCAAAGGACAAACCTATATATAGACAGTAGACCCTAAGACTTTGTCCAGATTAGAACAATCCGGACAGAGGATCTCAAGATAATTCGGATACTAATATACTGCGCTAATGTATGTGATAGGCATCCATGTTGGCGGCTACTGCCCAGGCCTCACAGGTTTCCGAGCTTAATCGGAAACTGCGAGTGGCTGATGAGGAGCCTGACCACATCAACAAGCGGTTCGAGGAGATGCAAGGTATGCAACTTTTATATATCAGAAGTGATATGATTGATGAGTCTTTTAACTTATTTGATTTTGTTATAATCATAGTTGGCGCGGCCGAGGTCGAATCCCTCAAGAGCGCGCTTGCCCGGGCCAAGGAGGAGGCAGAGGTGAATGGGGCAGCCGCTGACAAAGTGGCAAAGGAACTAGAGGGGAGCAAACTGCCCGCCACCAACATGAGGCTCAGGTGGCCGAAGTCGAGCAAGAGCTCAAGGACGCCATCACTAAGTGCGAATCCTTGGAGTAGAAGACTTCAGACCAAGCATCCGAACTCGCGAAGGCTCTCCAGGATGTCAAAGAGGCCCGGGTTGATTCCCAGAGCACTCGCCAGGAGATCCAGCAGGCGAGGCAGATAGCGGCTGGTAAGGCCTTTCTTCTGCAAAGTAAATTTGGAAGTAGGAGGTATATCTTGCTGACCAGAGTTTGGAGTTCTCGAGGCGCGTTTGCGGATCTTTAGAGGAGTGTTGCTGACGCCGCACAGTTCTTCCTAGCCGAGGAGGGCATCTCAACCGAGAAGCTGTTCTGGTCGCAATATCTTGCGCCAGAGTATCCGACGCCCCTCAGCGACCAGCTGAAAGAGCTGACCGAGCTGCATAGGGTGGCCGGATTGGCCATAAAGGATCTGATAGTCCAACTTTGGCCATCCGAGCCCATGCCCAGCAGCTACTTCGGCCTCGTGAAGCGGCTTGTCGACGCGCGTCCTCGGATCGATGCCATAAAGCGGTCGGCGTGCATAGAAGGTGCCCAGAAGTCCTTTGCCCGCGTCAAGATGCAATGGGTGAAGATGAAGTCCACCGAAGTGGCGGCCACAGGTCTGCCCGAGGGCAAGAATCACCGGAAGCCGGAGAGGTACTTTGAGGATGTCATGGAAGGGGCCCGAATAGTAGAGGGCCTGTGTTCAAAGGATGTTATTTTTGATTAAATGTACTCAGGTGGCAGAAACCATGCTATGAATGCACGCTATGATTGTGCCTTGTGTGTTAATTTTATCCTCCTATGCGGCCGTTTATTTATTTATACTTCTGAAGGTTGCCAGTCGCCAGCTTTTGCCCCCATGCAAATAGTACAGGGGTGTTTGTGAATGCATGGCCGCACTTTATCCAACATCTTGGTACTTAGAGGAGGCATCCGCATAGTGAACTATGCAATCAGACTATGCGGCTTTATTACCTTCACTTAGCCTTAGGAGTCCATTGGTGGGGTTAACTAGCAACCCCTGTTGCATTGAGCAGCAATCTGGATTATGGTGCCTTTGCAATGCGGCTAGTTGATACGTCTCCAACATATCTATAATTTTTTATTGTTCCATTCTATTATATTACCCCTTTTGGATGTATATGAGCTTTATTTTACACATTTATATCGATTTTTTGGGACTAACCAATTAACCAGAGGCCAAGCCCATATTGCTATTTTCTTGCCTATTTTAGTGTTTCGAAGAAAAGGAATATCAAACGGAGTCCAAAAGGAATGAAACCTTCAGCAGCGTGATTTTTGGAACAAACGTGATTCGGGAAACTTGGAGTACAAGCCAGGGAAGATTCGAGAAGACCCGTGGGTGCGCCCCCCTGTCTTGTGGGCCCCTCGAGGCTCCCCCGACTGACTTCTTTTGCCTATATATTCCCATATACCCTAAAACCATCGAATAGGAAGATAGATCGGGAGTTACACCGCCGCAAGCCTCTCTAGAAACCAAAAACCTCTCGGGAGCCTGTTCCGGCACCCTGCCGAAGGGGGGATCCCTCACCGGTGGCCATCTTCATCATCCCGACGATGTCCATGACGAGGAGGGAGTAGTTCACCCTCGGGGTTGAGGGTATGTACCAGTAGCTATGTGTTTGATCTCTCTCTCTCTCGTGTTCTCTCTATGGCACAACCTCGATGTATCGCAAGCTTTGCTATTATAGTTGGATCTTATGATGTTTCTCCCCATCTACTCTCTTGTGATGAATTGAGTTTTCCCTTTGAAGTTATCTTGTCGGATTGAGTCTTTAAGGATTTGAGAACACTTGATATATGTCTTGCCAACTTTATCTGTGGTGACAATGGGATATCACATGATCCACTTGATGTACGTTTTGGTGATCAACTTGCGGGTTCCGCCCATGAACCTATGCATAGGGGTTGGCACACGTTTTCATCTTGACTCTCCAGTAGAAACTTTGGGGCACTCTTTGAAGTACTTTGTGTTGGTTGAATAGATGAATCTAAGATTGTGTGATGCATATCGTATAATCATGCCCACGGATACTTGAGGTGCAAATGGAGTATCTAGGTGACATTAGGGTTTTGGTTGATTTGTATCTTAAGGTGTTATTCTAGTACGAACTCTTGAATAGATTGATCCGAAAGAATAACTTTGACGTGGGTTCGTACTCTACCATAATGTCTTCGTTTGTTCTCCGCTATTAGTGGCTTTGGATTGACTCTTTGTTGCATGCTGAGGGATTGTTATATGATCTATCTATGTTATTATTGTTGAGAGAACCTGCACTAGTGAAAGTATGAACCCTATGCCTTGTTTCCTACCATTGCAATACCATTTACGCTCACTTTTATCATTAGTTACCTTGCTGTTTTTATATTTTAAGATTACAAATACTCATATCTACCATCCATATTGCACTTGTATCACCATCTCTTCACGCGAACTAGTGCACCTATACAATTTACCATTGTATTGGATGTGTTGGGACACAAGAGACTCTTTGTTATTCGGTTGCAGGGTTGTTTGAGAGAGACCATCTTCATCCTACGCTCCCGCGGATTGATAAACCTTAGGTCATCCACTTGAGGGAAATTTGCTACTGTCCTACAAACCTATGCACTTGGAGGCCCAACAACGTCTACAAGAAGAAGGTTACATAGTAGACATCAAGCTCTTTTCTGGCATCGTTGCTGGGGAGGTGAGTGCTTGAAGGTATATCTTCAGATCTTCCAATCGAATCTTTTTGTTTCTTGTTTTGTCACTAGTTTAGTTTATAATGGAGTTGAGTTTGTCCCATACGCTTCGTCTTTTTAATATCTTTCGTGAGTATGATGAAAAGGAAAATTGTGCTCAAGTGCTAGAAGAAGAAATCTATAAAATGCTTGATACTAAATCTTTGAATGATGAGCATGATTGCAATGTTGTTAGTATGAACTCTTTGAATATCCATAGTACTAATGATGATTGCACTAGTTATGATGAAAATATCTCTTATAAGCATGTCGATTTTTGTGGAGTAGATTGGGTTTGCAAGTACACACCAAATAGGGAAAATAGATATTGCAAGAGATATAAGTATTTAGAAACTAAAGGGTTGCAAGAAAGTCTTGATGTTTGTGCTGAAAAATTCAATATTTTTCGCGCTCCTTGTGAACTTTGCAATGAACGTGGTCATTTAAATCTCTAATGCAAATTGTTTCATGATCGAATCATGTCCAAAAATTGTTATAACTTGATTACCCTTGAGCATCATAAAGAGCTTAGTCTTCTTTTGGGGTATGAAGAAATGAAACGTATAACTGAGGGTATTCCAAAATTTAATCTTGACAGCTGTCTTGATTTTGATCTAGAGAAGATTTATTTGTATTGTGCGGTGAATTGCATTTAAAATCCTTATATTGCCAATTACCTAATGAAAATAAAGCAATTAGAAGATGAAGAGAATACTAATGAAAGGAATGAGACTTCCCAATATCCTCCTATTATTTCTTATGATGAACCAGGTAACGAGGAGGAGCTTTCTATTCAACCAATCTCATCAATAAGGAGCTCAAAGAAGAAGGTTGAACCCACACATAATGTGAAGAAGAAAAAGAAAATAAGGAGCTACAAAGGTAAAAAGGTATCTCTCTCAAATGAAGTTGCTCCTACTAATCATTGTGATGATGATGATTGCTATACTATTGGTGTTATCCATACTATTAATGATGAGAGTGACTATGCTTATGATATGAAAAGGCCCAAGCTTGGGGAAGCTATGTTTGATGAGGATGACATATTTGAGAATATATTTGCTGAAATTAATGTTTGTCCCAAGCTTGGGGATGCTACGTTTAGTGAAGATGATATTTTTAGCATCCCAAGTTTTGATATGCAAAGTTATTATAATGATAGCATGCCTCTTACCTATGATGATTATATTGATGAAAGTGGGTTTGGAAGAGTGTCAACTTTAGGAAGTAGTGATCCCACTATTTTGGAGGATGTTGAATTTTATTGTGATGAATACGAAAGTGGATTTGGAAGAGTGTCAACTTTATTTAGTGATTCCACTATCTTGGGAGAGGTTTCAAACGATTATGATGAGAACACAGTTGCTACTTATGATGATTATTGTGATGAAACTTATGCTATAAAAAGTAGTGATGATTATATTTATAAAACTTGTCATGATTATGATTACCCTTTTTCTGAACATTACTCTTTTAACGTGTAAACAATTTATAGTATTCAAGTCTCTTATGATACTCCCACTATTCCGAATGAGAAGAAATTTGCTTATGTGGAGAGTAGTAAATTTACTATGCTTGTAGATCATGAAAAGAATGCTTTGTGTGCTGGTTATATTGTTGAATTCATTCATGATGCTACTAAAAATTATTATGAGGGAGTAACATATGCTTATAGGAATTGCAATGATATCAAATTTCCTCTCTATGTGCTTAAAATCTTGAAGTTATGCTTGTTTTGCCTTCCTATGCTAGTTGATTATTGTTTCCATAAGTTGTTTTCTCACAAAATACCTATGCATAGGAAGAGGGTTAGGCTTAAATGTGCTAGTCATATTCTTCATGATGCTCCCGTTATGTTTCAATCCTTATCTTTTATGTGAGCATCATTGTCATCATCATGCCTAGCTAGAAAGGCATTAAAGAAAAGCGCTTGTTGGGAGACAACCCAATATTTAACCTTACTGTTTTTGTGTGTTCACATGATTATTATACTATAGTAATCATGTTTTATAGCTTTTGTTTCAATAAAGTGCCAAGTAAGACCTTTAGGATAGCTTATGGTGATAGTTGTGTTGATCCTGCTGAGAATCAGAAACTTTTGCAACCAGTAAATTGGTTTTGTTAATTCACAGACGTGCTTCTGATCCGATTCTTTTTGATCTGGATTGGTAAACAAATTTCGTAGGACTTCCAAATTTGGTAGAAGTTTTGGAGTTCCAGAAGTATACGTTTGATACAGATTACTACAGACTGTTCTGTTTTTGACAGATTCTGTTTTCTATGTGTTGTTTGCTTATTTTGACGAATCTATGAGTAGTATCAGAGGGTATGAACCATAGGTAAGTTGGAGTACAGTAGATATTATACCAATATGAATTTAGAATGAGTTCATTACAATACCTAAGTGGTGGTTTTATTTTCTTACACTAACGGAGCTTACGAGTTTTCTGTTGAGTTTTGTGTTGTGAAGTTTTCATGTTTTGGGTAAAGATTCGATGGACTATGGAATAAGGAGTGGCAAGAGCCTAAGCTTGGGGATTCCCCGGATGGCATCCCCTCTTTCATCTTCGTTCACCGGTAATTTTACTTGGAACTATATTTTTATTCACCACATGATATGTGTTTTGCTTGGGGCGTCATTTTCTTTTGTTAGTATTTGCTTGCTGTTTGAATAAAATACGAAGATCTGAAATTCTTAAATGTTAGAGAGTCTTCACATAGTTGCACAATTATTCGAATACTCATTGATCTTCACTTATATCTTTCAGAGTAGTTTGTCATTTGCTCTAGTGCTTCACTTATATCTTTTAGAGCACGGCGGTGGTTATATTTTGTAGAAATTGTAGATCTCTCATGCTTCACTTATATTATTTTGAGAGTCTTATAGAACAACATGATATTTGCTATGGTTATAAAATTGGTCCTAGAATGATGGGCATCCAAGTTGGGTATAATAAAAACTATCATAGGAAGTGAATTGGATGCTATGATCAATTTGATACTTGATAATTCACTACTAGGGAAAAGCCTATACACAGAACCTTATCAGCAGCGCGCTTTAAAATAAGGCGCTGTTGCTAATTAGCAGTAGCGAGCTCAAGCATAACTCGCTATTGAAATAAATATAGCAGTAGCGCGCGTGCACAAAGATGCGCTGCTGCTATAATTCCCACGAGGCCGCCGCGAGGCTAGTTATAGTAGCAACGCGTTATAACAACGAGCGCTACTGCTACATAGCATAGTAGCAGCGCATTTCGCCAATAAGCGCTACTGCTAAGTTTACTACAAAGATTTAGTCCCACCTTGCTCCGTGAAGAGAGTTTCTACCACCTTAAATATGTTACTTCTCAAACTTTGACAATCACTTGGTCTTCATTGAACTCTATGTGTAGAATTTGTGGCTGCAATATGAGTCTTCACCGGTTCCTAAACCGGTGAGGACTCATATTGACAAATCAGATTGTACACAAAAAGATCGTTGATGATCAATGTATTTTTGATACATTGAACTAAGTCTATTTTTACATGCTGAGACATAGCAGTAGTGCTTCTTTGTGAAAGTTGCTGCTGCTAGGTAGTTTAGCAGTAGCGTCTTTCTCTATAGCGCGCTACTGCTAAGCCATTCCATCTCCCACCCCCCATCTCCTCTATCCGATCCACTCACAGTCACACACTCACTGGATCCCCTCTCAATCCCCCGCGCTGGTCCTCCCCGGTCGCCCCTCCTTCCTCTGCGCCACCGTCACCTCCTCCTCCTTGCTGGACTCGGTACCAGCCTCCTCCTCCGTCCTCCCTCCACTCGCCGCTGGCCGGCCCCTCCTCGCTCCGCCTTCCTCCTCCGTCCTCCCTCCACTGGCCGTCGGCCGGCCCCTCCTTGCTCCGCCTTCCTCCTCCGTCCTACTCTCTTCTCCCTCCTCAAGTCGCTCCTCCTTCTCCCTCCTGCCTGCTACATTTTGATTTAGTAGGCTAGTTTATATGCAACATTTTGATTTATTTGATATGATTTAGTTGATTTAGTAGGCTAGTTCATTTAGTTGATTTAGAACATTTTGATTTAGTTGATTTAGTAGGCTAGTTCATTTAGTTGATTTAGAACATTTTGATTTAGTTGATTTAGTAGGCTAGTTCATTTAGTTGATTTAGTATGCACCATTTTATTGTTATTTTTTCTGTACATGGATAGGTACGTAGTTGCTTTTGTTTTTTTAATGAGTTACTTTTTGGCAAAATGTAGGTGGTACCTTGTCATCAAATTGCTTCTCACGGAAGAACCAAAAATATCACCTGCTACTGTTTTTCTTTCCTGTGAAGTGGATCGTTAATCCTTTGCTCATATTGCTTTAGGAAAAATGGCGCCACCACCACCACCACTATGTCGACTGTGCAAGTAAAGGTGCGCCAGCAGCCTTGCAACTGGCAAGATGTTCGGCATCTACTTCCAACCGAGTTTTCGTCTTCCGGCGGTAAGAAATTAGATGAAATGTAATAACTATTTTATTTTTAGTCTTGGCATTACTGCATTGTGTCATTTTCTTTATTTTACATAGATCGTCCCATGCAATGTGAGGTTGAAATTCAACAAGCTAACAGGAGACACCGTGACATTTGAGGCTCCTGGGGGGCCGTACACTATGGAGGTCGAGAAACGACGCAATATGTCGCAGATTGGAGGAGATGGATGGGCCCGTTTCGCCGCTCGCATGCGTCTTACTGGTGGTGAGTTGATCAGTTTCTCCTTCAGAGCAGAAAGACCCAAGCTGACTATCATTTATCTCAACCTGGTGGAAGATGATGAAGATGAAGAAGATGACGAAGATGACGAAGATAATGAGGACCCACTCGATGAAGATGATGAGGACCCACTTCATGAAGCCATCATAGCTCAAAGAACAAGGCTGAGCGAGGAGGAGGTGTCCAACCTGTGGGACATAATTCCGCCACGTGCTGACTTTGTTGGGGTGCCATTCGTAACCCGCCTAACAAATACCATGGTTGATCGACATGATATGGTATGTTATACTTACAAATGCAAATTATCCGATGAAATACTTAGTGTACAGTCCAATGATATGGTATGTTGTGTGGAATCTAGTCGATGATATGTTTTAGTGTAGAGTTCGATCACATGCTTATTAGTGTAGAATCTAAGGAAACTATTAATCGTGTAGATAATCCATATGTACTTATTTGTGAGGCTATTTATTAATTTATATGTTTTTCTTATTCAGAAATTGGCAAAGAGCATATCTGTGAGTTATGGTATCGAGCCTGATGAAGAAGGCTCAGCTGGACTATGCCTTACTGCAAGGGGCTCCGTCACAACCTGTACTTACCGCGTGGACACGAACGGTCGCACACTCTTAAACTCGGTTGGGTGGAAGAAATTCCTCGATGGCAAGAATCTTCGTGTTGGACAGGCCATCCTAATTACTATCAGGAACACCAACCGACCAGGCTTGAGGATGATGATTGTCTTCGATATCATCTAGAACTATATATGTGTGTGTGTGGCTATATCATCTAGAACTACATATGTGTGTGTGGCTATATCATCTAGAACTACATATGATGATCTTCGTCGATATCATCTAGAACTACATATGATGATCATCGTTGATATGACCTTGTACTGCTTGAGGATGCATGTTGACTATGCATGAAATTGTTATCTAGTACTCCCTTTGTCGTGGTTCTAAGTCTGACAGTAGAATGGGGGGTAGGTATGGAGAGGCAAGATCCTAGCTATGGAGTAGTTGTACACACGAGTGTTTTAATGAGTTTAGGCCCTTCTCTAAGGAAGTAATAGCCCTACGTCTCGGAGCCCGGAGGCGGTCGACTGGTTTATGTGTATATGAGTTACAGGGGTGCGAACCCTCCTACCAGTGGAGGGGGTGGCTTATATAGAGGACACCAGGACCCCAGCCAACCCACGTAGCAGAGGGTTAAAGTACATTAAAGCTGGGCGTTACTGGTAACGCCCTACATAAAGTGTCATCATGACCATTAAGACTACTTAATTACAGACCGTTTGATACAGAGTAGATCCTGAACTCCTGATGGTCGAGTGAGTCTTCATGGTCAAGTGTCTTTAGGTTCGTCGAGTGTCTTCTAGCCGGTCGAGTGAAGTCCCTCTTGGTCGACTGGAAGTTAGCTTCGTCTAAGGATGTCCTTGGGTATGGTATCCTAGATAGGTCCATGACCCTACCCTAGGTACATAACATCATCATTAGCCCCCGAATGGATCGAGGTTCGAGTGAGGAAGGAGTTGATGATTTTCTCCGACTAATTTCCTATGCTTTAATTATGTCGTATCTTGAATCGGCGACTTTTCTTTCGGCGTTGGCGTCAACTTTTACTTCAGTCGCCTTGATCCATTCTTGTCTTCTGTCGAGTGAACTTTTGGACTTTGGTGAACTTCCGAGCGACGGATCGCAGGAAAGATATCGTCTGACAGATTGATCTGTTGTTAGCGGATTTTGCGGGATCCGAAATTTGGGAAGCGCGCGAAGCGGGGCGGACCGCGGCAATCGGATGGGATAAGGCGTGGACTCCTCGATTTCTGCGCCGCCTTTTTCGCCACGTATTGTGCGTGCGCGACTGTTTCGGGATGTGATAGGATCGCCCGGACCCACTCGTCAGCCACTCGGAAGTGCCCTTATATAAAGCGCCGGGGGAGGGTTTTTTGAACAGTGCCTTCCCATTCTTCTCTCTTCCCTCTTTGCCTCCGCCCACTGCGCCTGCCCTCGCCTCCGCCTATCCACTCCTCGCGCGCTTCGCCGGCGACAATGGTGAAGGATAAGACGGTGTCCCTAGAGCGTGCGAAGAAGGCGACGGTGACGGGGAAAGCGAAGGGGAGACCGCCCAATCGGGGCGGATCTTCGTCAAGGTCCCGCCTGCTGAAGGGTTGGGTCCAAGGGGATTGGATCCGCTCGACCATCACTGAGAAAGATCTCAATGACCTGGCCAATGAGGGACTGATCCCCCACGGGTAAGCGAGGCTTCCGAGGACCGAGTGTCAACCGCAGCCGCAGGAGGGTGAGTGCGTTCTCTTAGCCACTCACGTAGACCGTGGTTTTTCTCTGCCGCCGAGTGTTTTCTTCCGGGGGTTTCTAAATTTCTTTGGGGCGCAACTCCACCATTTCACCCCCAATTCCATCGCCTATCTTGCTCCCTTTGTGTCCATGTGCGAGAACTTCCTGGGTTGTCGACCACACTGGGGTCTCTTTAAGCACATATTCACCTGTCGCTCACAGATAGTGAAAAAGGCGAGTCCGGACGATGACAGTACTAAGGTTATCCAAATGTGTGGTGGTCTTGGGATCCAGATGAGGAATAAGAGTACCTTCCCGGCCATGACCCTTCCTGAGTCGGTCAGAGGGTGGCAGTCAACTTGGTTCTACTGCCAAGACGAGTTGACGCCGGGGCAGTCGACTGGTCTCCCTCCATTTTCCATGGACTGAGTGGACAAACCCTCTTCTCTGAAAGTGCCTCCTGAGGAGAATGTTCAGGTAAAAATGCTGATGGAGCGCGTAGTCCAACTCGTTAGAGAAGGAGTGACGGGTATGGATCTTTTGGAGGTCTTCCCTAGGCGGCGCATCCAACCACTTCAGTACCGAGGCCATCCGATGTGGCTGTATTGTGGGACCGAGGATACCACTCGGGTCCATCCAGAGGCAGTCGACGACGCCACACTGGAGAGGTGGGTGGCCGCGATCATGGGTAACAAGGACAACCCTCGAGGGGCCAGGAGGATCCCACCACTCGACTGTACCTACACACCGGACATGCTATGGCCATTTATTTCCAATCGCAATCTTGCTTTATTCATTCTGCTTCGTTGTGAATTGGTCGAGTGATCTTTGTTTTGCCTTGTTGTCTGACAGGCCACCACGGAGTTATACTCGATGCCCAATGGAGCGCAGACGCCGACTGAAGAGGAGGAAGGAAGTGGGGGCGAAAGCCCGGAGAAGTGGGATTCGGATGCTGACGACGATGATGAGGCTGAAGACTCTGATGAGGAGGAAGAGGAGGAGGAGGAGGAGGAAGTTGCACCTCCCCGCTCAGAAAGACGCTCGAAGCTTGTCCATGATCCCGCGACTGAGCGTGGTAAGGGGGTCGCGACCGCTACCCAGTCGACTAAGCGCCCTCGAACTACTTCTCCGGCGCCGACTGAGAAGGCTCCGAAGCAATCTCGAGTGGCACCGTCGAAACCTGCGAAGGTCTTGCCGAAGATGAAGATGGTGATCCCCACTATCTCAGGGTAATGGTAGTCTTGAGTTTTCCTCGCTTCATGAACTTGTTCTTGGTCGACTCATAGGTCAATCGACTGACTTCTGGAACTGCAGCGCTGCTACTTCTGACACTTCGTCCAGGGCTGAAGACCACGAGATGGAGGATGCTGCTACCTCAAAACCTGGTATGACTCCTGTGATGCCGTTTTCAGTCGACTGACTTATTATCTCTAATTTTGATTCTTTCTGCAGCTTCATCTAACATTGTTATTGACCTTCCTCACGACGACGACGAAGAACCACCAAGGCAGAGGAGGAGCAAGAAAACGTCTGCTGGCATGGCGACTCAGGATGTGCCAGCGCCTGAGATGTTGGTCGTGGAGGGAGACAATGTCACTCGGCCTACCGTAACCTTTGCGGTGCCGTTGACGAGTGCTCGTCCTTCGTCGTCGAGTGCTGCTCAACCCTCACTTTTCTCCACCTACCCCGTTCCAGAAGACCAAGCTAGTGCCGCTAAAGAAGCAATACGCCAAGCGGGGGTCATGATGGAGCAAGTGAAGGCACTACGAGAAGCCAGCCAGGCAGCCTATGACGTCAGTTTGGCTCTTCAGAGCAATGTTCAGGTCAGTCGGTCACTGCCTGTTCTGTTAGGATATGATATCTGAAAATTCTTCTTTCTGAAATTCTTAGAGTTTGTCCTACACCCACTGGGTGTGTCAATTGAAATTCCGGATTTAGTGGGGGCACGCTGAGTGCACCCACTGGGTGTAGTCCCCAAGGCTATGGTCGACTGCTGGCAGTCGACCATAGGCTTTAAGTTTTTTCCTTACTCGACTAGGTCGAATAGATTCATAGACCGGTCGGGGCACGCTGAGTGCACCCACTGGGTGTAGTCCCCGAGACTGTGGTCGACTGCTGGCAGTTGACTACAGTCTGCAGAACAACTCTTTTTTTTGTGTTGGTCGACTGGTCGACTCTGACTGATGAAACTAGTGGGGGCGCGCTGAGCGCACCCACTGGGTGTAGTCCCCGAGACTATGGTCGAATGTTTGTATTCGGCCGTAGTCTTAGAAACGCTATGATTTTTCCTTACTCACTCGGAAGTAAATTGTCTTTGACATCTGTCGATTGGTTCTTTGTAGAAATCCTGTGACCTTGCGGCTCGTTATACTAAGTTGGAGAACAAACACATTCAGCTCGAGCTCGATCTGAAACTGGCCCAAGAGAACTTAACGAAGGCGAAGGAGGAAGCTAAAGGTATGCTTGGTGAGGCCTTTGACGACTGCCTTTGCCTCTTACTTGTTTCCGAATCTAATCTCACTGTAACTTTGCAGACAAAGTGAGGGATGCCCTGAAGAAGCAAGAGCTTGACTTGGCTGAGATGCAAAAAACTGCTTTAGAGAAGACCAGGCTTGCGGATGAGAAGCTGGCTTCAGTGACCAAGCTTGAAGAAGAAAACACCAATCTGAAAGCTGCTCTTGATGCTGCCAACCAGGAGGTCAGTCGATTGAAAAGTGACAAGACCACCCTGAATGACAAGGCCAGTGAGTTGAAGAGAAAGAAGAACGATCTAGAGGCTTATCTGGGTAGACTCGCCAAGAAGTTGTTCCTCATGCTTGAAGGTAATCCTTTGTATCAAACAAATATTTGAATTGTAACCTCCGACTGTTTGTCTTGACTCGGTGGTTATGCTTGCAGAATTTTGTCAGAACTTTGAAGAGGAGACTGGTCGACTTGAAGTAAACCTAGACCCCATCAACTCTCCCGTGAAAGATGAAGTCGCCATGAATGTGCTCCGGCTTGAATCTCGTGTTGCTGCCATCATCGACTATCTCGCAAGGCTGAGGGTCGCAACTTCTCGCATCGACACAACACTCTAGCCGAGAGAGACACTCCAGAATGACCTCGAGTCCCTGATGACTCGACTGAACGAGGTCCCAAGTCGAGTGCAGGAGTGGAAGAAGTCTTCGGCCAGGTGCGGTGCGGATGTTGCTCTGTCTCTGGTCCGCGTTCACTACAAGGATGCACGAGAGGACAAGCTGGTGGCTCTTAGGGTGGATAACACCAAGAAGCACGATTTCAGATCTTTCATGGAGACCTTCATTGCTGCTGCCACTCGGATTGCAGATGGAATTGATCTGGACGAGTTTGTTGCACCTTCCAGCCCTCCACAGGAGGGGTAAAAAACTTCTGAGCTTGATACTTTTAAATTTGCCTCGGTATGCCGAGTGAGTTTTGTAACCGACAAACCTTAACAGGCCTAGCGACTGAGCACTTTCGGTTTCGTTAGGTGTTATCCGAACTTGGATTCGACGTTGAATATGTTTGCATTTGGTTTGAGGTGTCTTTTGCATGTTAAAGCGAAGCGCTCATTGCAATCGACTTGTTCGCCAATACACTTAGGCAAGCACTAGGCTGCGGCTAAGCCCCCGAGTGAAAGGTTTGTTCTCCACTCGGCAGGATTTCACATACTTAGGTGAGCGCTAGGCTGCAGCAAAGCCCCCGAGTGGGAGGTTTGCTCTCCACTCAGTAGGATTTCACATACTTAGGCGAGCGCTAGGCTGCAGCTAAGCCCCCGAGTGGGCGGTTTGCTCTGCACTCGGTAGGATTTTAGATACTTAGGCGAGCACTAGGCTGCTGCTAAGCCCCCGAGTGGGAGGTTTGCTCTCCACTCGGTAGGATTTTCAAGAACTTAGGCGAGCACTGGGCTGCAGCTAAGCCCCCGAGTGGGAGGTTTGCTCTCCACTCGGTAGGATTTTCAAGAACTTAGGCGAGCACGGGGCTGCAGCTAAGCCCCCGAATGGGAGGTTTGCTCTCCACTCGGTACGATTTTGAAGAACTTAGGAAAGCACTGGGCTGCAGCTAAGCCCTCGAGTGGGAGGTTTGCTCTCCACTCGGTAGGATTTTGTATTGGTGGCGTAGCTCGGAAGGAGAGAGTAGCAGTCGAGCTGCACCTCGTCTTCCTTGCAGAGCGCACGTTGTACTTGTGGCGTAGCGCGAAAGGAGAGGGTAGCAGTCGACTTGCACCTCGTCCTCCTTGCGAAACGCACGTTGTATTTGTACATAGGCGAGCGCAATGCTGCAGCTAAGCCTCCGAGTGGAAGGATGGCTTACCACTCGACAGGATTTTATTTATCTTAGGCGAGTACTTGGACTGCAGCTAAGCCTCCGAGTGGAAGGCTGGCTTACCACTCGACAGGATTTTAGTTATCTTAGGCGAGTACTTGGACTGCAGCTAAGCCTCCGAGTGGAAGGCTGGCTTACCACTCGATAGGATTTTGTTTATCTTAGGCGAAACAGATTTTGCAGCTAAGCCTTCGCGTGGGAGACTGGCTCACCACTCGGTTGGGTTTTTTTTTACAGACTTGGGCGAATCAGATTCGCAGCCAAGCCACCCACTGGGGGATTGTTTTGAGTGGACAAAAGAAATAACAATTACTGGGAAAATTACAAAGCTCTTGTCTTTGATAAATAAACTACAGAAGTACTTTTATTACAACTCATCCGAGTGAATACTTAGGTGTAAAAGGGGCGGAGAAGCTCCGCGTTCCAAGCTCGGGGCTCGTCGATCTGATGTTCGACATTATAAAGACGGTATGCTCCATTGTGGAGAACCTTGGTGACGATGAAGGGTCCTTCCCAAGAAGGAGCAAGCATGTGTGGTTTCTGCTAATCCACTCGGAGAACTAAATCTCCTTCCTGGAAGGCTCGACTCTTCACGTTTTTGGCGTGGAAGCGACGCAAGTCTTGTTGATAAATGATCGATCTGATTAGAGCCATCTCCCTTTCTTCCTCTAATAGGTCGACTGCGTCCCGCCGCGCTTGTTCTGCTTCAGCTTCGGTGTAGAGCTAGACCCGGGGAGCGTTGTGGAGAAGGTCGCTTGGCAAGACCGATTCAGCTCCGTAGACCAAGAAGAATGGAGTTCTTCCAGTCGACCGGTTGGGCGTGGTCCTTAACCCCCAAAGCACCGAGGGAAGTTCGTCGACCCATGCACCAGCCGCATGCTTAAGATCACGCATCAAATGGGGTTTCAACCCTTTGAGGATCAAACCGTTGGGTCGTTCCGCCTGTCCATTCGACTGTGGATGAGCGACTGAAGCATAGTCGACTCGCGTGCCGTGAGAAGTGCAGAAAGCTCTAAACTCTTCGGAGTCGAAGTTTGACCCGTTGTCCGTGATGATGCTGTGCGGGACCCCATATCTAAATATTAATTCCCTGATGAAGCTGACAGCAGTACTGGCATCGAGGTTTTTGATGGGTTTAGCTTCGATCCACTTAGTGAACTTGTCGACTGCTACCAGCACATGGGTAAAACCGCTTCTACCTATTCTCAAAGGACCGACCATATCCAAACCCCACACTGCAAAGGGCCAGACGAGTGGTATAGTCTTGAAAGCTGACGCGGGCTTGTGCGACATATTGGAGTAAAATTGACATCCCTCGCACTTGTCGACTATCTCCTTCGCCATTTCATTCGCTCTTGGCCAATAAAATCCGGCTCGGTATGCTTTGGCCACGATGGTCCGAGAGGACGCATGATGGCCACAGGTCCCCGAGTGGATGTCATCAAGGATTATTCGACCTTCCTCCGGTGTTATACATTTCTGACCAACTCCAGTCGCGCTTTCTCTGTATAACTGTCCTCTTATCACGGTAAAGGCCTTAGATCGGCGGACGATCTGTCGAGCCTCTTCTTCGTCCTCCGGGAGTTCTTTCCTCAAGATATACACGATGTATGGTACGGTCCAATCTGGAGTGATTACCAAAACTTCCATGATCAGGTCGACCACTGATGGGACTTCAACATCAGTCGGATCCGTAACACTCTTAGGTTGCGGAGCTTCATCGGTAAAAGGATCTTCTACGACTGACGGAGTGTGGATATGCTCCAAGAACACATCACTGGGGATGGCCTCTCTCTTGGATCCTATCTTCGCTAGATCGTTAGCTGCTTGATTTTTCAGTCGGGGTATGTGGTGGAGCTCTAACCCTTCGAACTTCTTTTCGAGCTTCCTCACTGCATTGCAGTATCCAGTCATGGCTGGGCTTCTAACGTCCCACTCCTTCATCACCTGATTGACCACCAAATCTGAGTCGCCATAAACCATAAGACGACGGACGCCGAGTGAAATGTCCATGCACAACCCATACAAGAGTGCTTCATATTCTGCTTCATTGTTGGAGGAATCAAAGTGGATCTGGAGCACATATCTGAGCTTGTCTCCTCGGGGGGAAACCAAAACAACCCCAGCACCAGAACCATTTAACATCTTAGAGCCATCAAAGAACATGGTCCAATGCTCCGAGTGAACATGAGTCGGCTGTTGTTGCTCAATCCACTCGGCAAGGAAATCTTCTATAGCCTGGGACTTAATGGCTTTCTTTGCCTCGAATTTGACATCAAGGGGAAGGAGTTCAATCGCCCATTTAGCCACTCGACCAGTTGCATCTCTGTTATGCAGAATCTCTGACAATGGTGCGTCGCTGACGACTGTAATGTCATGATTAGAGAAATAATGAGTAACCTTCTTCATGGTCATGTAGATCCCATATACGAGCTTCTGATAATGAGGGTATCTTTGCTTCGATGGGGTCAATACTTCAGAGAGATAATGTCAGGACCCCGACTCAATGCCACATCGATCTAGCATGTAACACCTCATATCACTTTGCGGCCTCACGCACGGTATTCCCACGGGTGTCGCCTTACCTTTGCCCGGGACCGTTTGCGCCTTTTGGCACACGTATATGACAGTGTCGCTAGCATCCATATGATAAGGAGCCCGGGCTGACATGGCTAGTCGTAAACCCAAAGTGGCACAGACTTACAGGGACAGGCATCCATGACCCAGCATCGAACGTGTCGGTCATCAGCGAGTGAATCCAGGCTGTAGCACTGGGCTAGCAGGACTCCGGTGAACCGGGCTGTAGCGGGCTAACAGGACTCCGGTATTCATTGCGTGACATTTCCCCGAAGGGACAGACACAGGAACGAAGAAGGACACATGCCGGCCAGCCTAAGTGTTCCGGAGTAGTAGCAAGCTACCATGGCTCGGTGGAAACACTAGGAGACATTTCCCCGTAAGAGAGGCTACTAAAGATAAACAACTAGATGGTCAGATCCCACACATACCAAGCATTTCAATAACATACACACAATATGCTTGATATGTGCAAATACAACATGGCATCACAACATGACTCTACGACTCAAGTAATTTATCAATAGGCTCCGAGGAGCGAGATATTACAAACATGGGTCTCATGACCCAACAATCAGAGCATACAAATCAAAGCACAAGCGGAAGCTATCATGTCTGGGTACAGACATCTATAACTGAAAAAGGCTGAGAAGCCTGACTATCTACCAGATCCTGCCGGGGCACAAGATCGTAGCTGAGGTAACAAGCTAAACATCGAAGTCCACGTGGAACTACTAGTGAGACCGAAGTCTCTCTGCAAAAACATAAAATAGGCAAACGTGAGTACAAATGTACCCAGCAAGACTTACATCAGAACTAACTACATATGCATCATTATCAACAAAGGGGATGGTGGGGTTTAACTGCAGCAAGCCAGCTTTGACTCGGTGGCTATCCTGAACTACGACTGCAAGTAACTCTTTTGAGGTGGCGCACACGAGTCCACATATTCACCATATCAATACACCACTATGGATCCGCTCCCGTCTCCCTACGAGAACGCCATCCATAGCACTCACGCTTATCTTGCGCATTTTAAAGTATCCACTTTCACTTGTCTATGAACTGATATAAGCAATCCAGAAGTCCTTTTCCGCGGACACGGCTATTCGAATAGATGATGTTAACCCTGCAGGGGTGTACTTCTTCATACATGTTTCCACCACTTAGCGTCTGCACACGACATGTGCTCGGCAGACTTCAAGCGAAAGCCGACGTGGGTGTAGACCACAACCTACCTAAACACTCAAGTCTCTAGTCCAGGTTTATCGCCTATTCGGGTTCCATCCATGAGGAGATCCGGCCGGAGTTTCGCTCACAGCCCCAAACGATGTGAACAGGGTTCCCGAGATACCAAACGGGCATCCGGTACACCGTGCCACGTACCTACCGCATCACAGCCCACCCCTACGGTCAGCGCTGTCCACGGCCTCCAGTAAGCTACAAACACCAGAAACTACTTGCAACTCCTGGACAGAGGACTAGGGTGAATAAGAAGTCGAGCGGGGTCATATTTCAGGGCCCAATGTATGGTAGTAGCTGAGTCATGGATCACAAACACAGAACTCAGTTCCTAAGGACGGCTTCAATGAGACAACCCACCATGTACTCCTACATGGCCTCTCACCGACACCTTTTACCAAATCGTGTTCACACACTTAGCTCTCACACAGTAGGACATGTTCACACACCTCTGATTCATCCCTGATGAATCAGACCTGACTCAACTCTAAGCAGTAGCAGGCATGACAAATAAGCAAGAATGAGTAGGCACAACAGGGCTCAAACAACTCCTACTCATGCTAGTGGGTTTCATCTATTTACTGTGGCAATGACAGGTCATGCAAAGGATAAAGGGGTTCAGCTACCGCAGCAAGTAACAGATGAATCGGTGTTGTCCTAATGCAGTAAAAGAGAGCAGGAGCGAGAGAGTAGGATTGTATCGGAATGAACAAGGGGGTTTTGCTTGCCTGGCACTTCTGAAGATAATATAGCTCTTCATCGGTGTCATCGATCACATCGTCGGTACACGTCTATCGAGAGGGGACAAATACCGGCAATACAGAAAAAAACACGATCAATGCAATGCACAATATGATGCATGCTATGACATGGCAATATGAATGTGTTTTGGGCTAATGCACCTAAAGCCAGATTAAATGAAGTTGGTTTGAATCCAAGATTCAAATTCAAACTCCATATGTGATTATTTAAATGCCCTTCACTTCATTTGCCCTAAACAGTAGTGATAAGTTGTTCTAACATGCATGAAAATGGTACAGATGGATTCCTTGAATTTTTCTGATAATTTTTCATATATAAATTATTTAATTTGGAGTTACGGTTAATTTTCTATGAATTTTGGAAGTTTTAGGCATTTTTCTGGAATTTCAGAATTAAATTAAATCCAGAAAGCATTACTGCGTCAGCATGACGTTGGCATGACGTCAGCAAGTCAACAGGGGCCGGCTCGGGTCAAACCTGACGTGTGGGGTCCACACGTCAGTGACACAGGGGCTAATCCCGCGTTGACCCGGGCTTTGACCCACTACGGGGCCCACTATCAGTGGCTGTGGGGGGGGTGTTTAGGCGTCATTAGTGCTAATTAGGCGTGCCACGTCGGCAGTCGCCGGAGTTCGGCCGGCGACGACCAAAACTGCGGCGGAAGCTCGCCGGAGTGGTGCTGCGAGCGGTTTTGGGCCAAGCCAAGGGCACCAGAGGGTTGCCCTTGCTTGCGCGCATCCAAAGGAGGCATGCGGGAGGCGCGGGGTGGCCGGAGCTCGCCGGAGTGGGGGCCGCGGCGGCTGCCGGAGCTCGGGTTTGGGCGGAGCGAGGTTACGGGGCGCTAGGGGGCTGGCTGAGGGGCTATGCGGACTCCTGGGGCAGCTAGGAGCACGCTAGGCTCGTCGGACTGGCCGCAGCAGCACGTCAGTGCCATGCCCGGCGTCCATGGCGGACGGCGGCGCTCGGGAATGTGGCCGGGGTGCTACGGCACGGGAACGAACAAAATGGAGGAGGGAAAACGGAGTGGAGCTCACAGGGGTTGCGACGGTGGCCTCGGGGAGCTCGGGGAGGCACCGGAGCCGACGAATTTGACGAAGATGGCCGGCGGGTCCGAGGTAGAAGACGACGGCGATGGCGGCGATGCAGGGGCTCCCGCGGTGCGCTTCTCGGCGAGGAGGAAGAGGTGGTCGGGGCGGATCTCCTGGGTACTTCGGGTGGCAGTGAGGAGCACGGTGGCTACGGCGAACGGCGACGGCGACGACGAGCTCCGCTCGGGCGCGTGCAGGGAGAGAGCAGAGGAGGGAACGGGGTCCAGGGGAAGAGAGAGGCGGTCGAGGGGGTCGAGGCGTCTCCGTGGCGTCGCGAGGGAGTCGGGGAGGCTGCCACGGCGAAGCAGGAGGTGGCCGGCGCTCTTCGGGCGCGTGCCACGCCTCGCCTCTGCCTACTGGCAGAGGAAGAAGAGGACAAGAGGGGGAAGGAGGTGGGCTGGGCCGCGCTGGGGGAGCTGGGCCGGGCAGGTAAGCAGGTAAGTGGCCCAGGTGGCCTCTCTCCCCTTTTTTTCTATTTTGTTTCTCTTTTCTATTTCTGTAGTTTTGTTTCTGATTTAGTTTATAGCCCAAATCATTTTAATAAATCCTGCAAATAATTGTGGCCATTAAATGAATTATTACAGAGGCCCTTAACTATTTTCAGAATTGTTGGAGCATTTAAAAATATTTATAGTATTTAAATGCCCCAATTCAAATACAATATGGATTATTCAAAAATCCATAATGGCCCAAAAATATTGGCAATATTTTTGGTAGAGGTTTTTCACCTTTGTCAAAAATCATGAACATTTTTGAAAGCCATTTGGACTTACTTGAAAGTATTTTAGGTGAACCTAGTGAATACCTTTAATGCTAGGGTTTGAGCAATCCCCATTTCAAATTTCATAAAATTTAAACATGTTGCAGCAACCAAGCTAGTCCAAGGCCAGGGTAAAGCTAGGGATGTGACAACTCACCCCCACTAAACAAAAATCTCGTCCCGAGATTCAAGCTTAGGGTAAGGTGAAGGGGGAACGCAAACTAGCACAATCTTCACGATCCAGGTTGCACTTCATAGGAACGTTGTTTCGATCACCATCTTTGTCTTGTCGTCTTGCTCTGAGAAATCCTGCCAACATGACATGGAGGAAAGAAGGAGACCCTAGAAGGGTCGATCTTCTCGAAGATCGAACAACTCACGGAATGAGACATAGGACCATCTCTCGGGTTGAGACACGAGATACACATCAATAGGGGTGGAAGAAACGGATGACGAAGGTTCACTGGGTAGACAACAATTTCATACCTAAGAAGGTGGTAAACGATTGTCAACGTAGCGAGGAGTTGAGTTGCCATGATACCACGACGAAACATCCTGGAGGAGGGTGATTCGTAGATTATTTCCTTAAGTGGCAAAAAGAATTACCTTTGATATAGAGATCATTGAGACTCTCTATATCAGTCTAAGGCAAATCACAGCAATCGATTGGAGGGGGTCGATAGAATGGCATACTCGGACTTGGATGATGTGGATTACCTTGTTGAAGACAACGTAATGAATGAATTTGCTTATCACCGGAAATGGAGGAGACCCATGGTAAAATGACACATTGGCGGTGCAAGCTGGGAACAAAACGCAAATGCTGGGAATGATTCTGGTAACTGGGGAAGAACCCAACAATAGGGAGTGAATTCACTGTTTGAAGAGGTCATAGCATTGCCGAGGAAACTGAGAGCAAACCCAGTTAGTGCCGATGATAACACGTAGCGCTGGTGCGTGCTCTCAAGAACTTGAGCATTTCCATATTCATCAGGGTTTTACCAATATCCGTGTCAAGGATCCTGGCAACACAACTTGCTACCACGATAAATGATGATGGACGATGCAGATGCAAAGGAAGATAACACTTCTCAGATTTCATCTTAGCGAGGCCAAGGAAATAAAATCTGGATGATCGACCGAGAGACATTTAGCACTCCGCTTCTAATGTTCTCCTTGATGTGCTAGTGTAACCCATTCATAGATATGGTTTGATATCTAGAACATCAAGTAAAAGGTCGGACTTCGGAACACAGAAATCCATAGGGCAACTAGGGAGTAAATCCTACGAAATCCCTATGGGGAGGTGGCCAACTTTTTCAATCAAGATACTACAATAATAGGTCTTTCGGCTGGGTGGTGCTGGCCACGACATCCACTTTACCGGTTATCGCGCGACCAATATTATAATTCTTGGGAACTATTCCAACCATCATATCTGCCTGAGATTCAGATCTGGTTGGTGTCAGGATATTCCAGACTCATCGAGTCTAGGAAGAAAAACGGAAGTTTGCAACACAAATCGACGAGATGACGTTGCGGGATTCTCGGGGAATGAACTACGATAGCAAGCTTCAAAACATGAGCTGGTTCTGCTACAAACATGTGAACACGTTGTCCCAGACAAACATGACCACCTGGTAGTCTTACAATAAAACACTACCGAGTTCTGGTTGGGAACCATCAGCGAGGATATCGAAGTTCTTTCATAAGTCCGGATTAGCTCTTATGAAGATACTCCTTCTCCTTGAACAAATCAATCAGTGGCTTGGTGTGCTAGGGATACATATAGATTGAAGGTTGCAAGTCTTCAAACCACAGCATTCTTCGCACGTGTGCATGACTGATTTGGAATGATTCCAAGGAAAGCAACATTGACTTTCTCGAATCCACGGCGGCAACTTGCATCAGATGCACATGAATTAAAGGAAGTCACTCCTTACATCCGAACATATGCTTCATGAGCTAGCATGAACAAATGCTTTCAAAAGTTTCCAACACTAGCTTAATGTTCAGCAAAATTATGGAGGAGATAAGGATGTTGTCAATGGGCTCAACAACAATTCATCTGGGTTTCCTTTTAAAAGGAATTCCATAGTTAAGTGAACAAGTGATAGCATTGGTCAGACCAAAGATGTAATGGCGTATGCTCGAGGGATCAACCACGAATAAGACAACATTACGAGCATCATTGGTACTGATTTGATTTGACGATAGCCCACACTCAAATCAAAGGATTGATAAGGCAATAGGTCCAGCAACTGATCATAAGGACCAATCGATGAAGATATCATCTTTCTTCAACACACACTACACAAGAATATCCCTTTGGAACGAACTAAGTCGGCAAGCTTTTATCTTCCAACTCTCCAAGTTGTTGTCTAGCTTAACCAACTAGCTCTGGGATATCTAACACCGATTCTTGGAGAGAAGGTGGTTCACAAGAAACCAACTTGATCACGAGCTCAACATAACAGTCAGGTGACAGCCTGGTGATACTTTCGAGAAGATATTCGGAAAATCACGAACCACCGGTATGTTACTAAGCTCGAGAACAATCTCGCTCTTGAGGGCAAGACGATATGATCAAATGAGTGAGGACTTGACAAGATCCTAACTCATCAATCGAAGGGTGCACCGAAATAAGGACTAGGTAGCACGATCAGTCTTAGAAGGATGATTCAAAAAAACCAACATGCTAAGAATGAAATTATTATCCTTTAACTACCAAGCAACGAGGTTGCTGGGAGTATTGATTTTACACACCATGATTCATTTGTCGGCATTCCGGTGACAATAACATAGGAACCGAGGAATGAACAATGATGGCAAGAAGTATCACTGTACCAAGAGTTCATAGGATGGTGTGCAATTCCTATAACAATCCCGATATAAGATGGTAATACTCCAAGATAGAACAGAGCAAAAGCAAGATTAGCAATTTGATCTGCGGAGTACGACTTCTTTGACCCAATCCTGGATATGGAAGAGGTACTGGAGTTTGTTTCTCCTATTCATTCTGAAATAGAATGGCTTGGCGGACCACAAGGGTAATAGGCATCGACGAACGAATGCACGCATACTCTTGACTATCAATTGATAGACGAGGGTCAGAAGACAACTAAAGAGGGACAACTCAAAGGAACATACGATTTTCTTAGTTGTGGATGCATGGTTTGGCATGTCGAACGAATTCAACATTTCTTCCAGATAACCCATGCAGAGAGGTAGGACTGGCAGAGTCACGATTTATGAATGGAGATCTCCTCAAGAGTACTCTAATTGTGATCTTTTGATCCAATAAACATCTGCCATAAGCGGTTCATAGTATTTGAAAGAAGGAAATACCACGGACCTCGAGGACTATCGCAAAGTTACTAATATCCTGAAGGAACTAGCAAACACTATCAACATGAAGTAAGTAGAGTGAATCTCGGGTTCAAGAACCCAGGAACAGAATACCTATTACTAAGTAGCATCACGGGATGCTTTCGAAAATGATGGCCAGAATCATCACACTGGGAACACAAATCATGGCTAAATTACTAGATGATCCCCTGAGACACCTAGGGTCATAATAATTATTCCAACATAAAGGTCGAGGCAGTAGAATACCTCAACTCAACAATTAGTGTGGTTGAGCTGGCATAAAGGAGCATCGAAACCAGAGGGAAAGGATTTTGCAAATGCATCAGACTATTTAGAAACCTGGAATGACTCGGACAGCATAACGGCTGTAAATGCTCAGAAAAGATTTGAGAATTCACAAAAATGGTGGCATAACCACTCAGAAGCACAATATCAAGGTTTCGAGATCAACAATTAACATACGGAAGTACTAGGAACTGAAACGAGGCTTAATCCAACAATCTTATAAGTCTACGGATTAGTAACACGTGATCCTAATAGAAAGAAGGGATAGCCTAGTTCTTAATCCCCGTAGAAGAGAAGATGATGACTAAGATCAGAAGGGCATGAGGTATAAGGAGTAAAAAGAGCCTTACGTTCCATCCCACAATCAATTCCCTTACATAACTAAAGAATTTCTAGACTCAACTTCGACCAGTTTGGCTTGGTAATCCTACAGGCAGTCAAGCTCTAATACCAACGCTGTCAGGACCCCGACTCAATGCCACATCGATCTAGCATGTAACACCTCATATCACTTTGCGGCCTCACGCACGGTATTCCCACGGGTGTCGCCTTACCTTTGCCCGGGACCGTTTGCGCCTTTTGGCACACGTATATGACAGTGTCGCTAGCATCCATATGATAAGGAGCCCGGGCTGACATGGCTAGTCGTAAACCCAAAGTGGCACAGACTTACAGGGACAGGCATCCATGACCCAGCATCGAACGTGTCGGTCATCAGCGAGTGAATCCAGGCTGTAGCACTGGGCTAGCAGGACTCCGGTGAACCGGGCTGTAGCGGGCTAACAGGACTCCGGTATTCATTGCGTGACATTTCCCCGAAGGGACAGACACAGGAACGAAGAAGGACACATGCCGGCCAGCCTAAGTGTTCCGGAGTAGTAGCAAGCTACCATGGCTCGGTGGAAACACTAGGAGACATTTCCCCGTAAGAGAGGCTACTAAAGATAAACAACTAGATGGTCAGATCCCACACATACCAAGCATTTCAATAACATACACACAATATGCTTGATATGTGCAAATACAACATGGCATCACAACATGACTCTACGACTCAAGTAATTTATCAATAGGCTCCGAGGAGCGAGATATTACAAACATGGGTCTCATGACCCAACAATCAGAGCATACAAATCAAAGCACAAGCGGAAGCTATCATGTCTGGGTACAGACATCTATAACTGAAAAAGGCTGAGAAGCCTGACTATCTACCAGATCCTGCCGGGGCACAAGATCGTAGCTGAGGTAACAAGCTAAACATCGAAGTCCACGTGGAACTACTAGTGAGACCGAAGTCTCTCTGCAAAAACATAAAATAGGCAAACGTGAGTACAAATGTACCCAGCAAGACTTACATCAGAACTAACTACATATGCATCATTATCAACAAAGGGGATGGTGGGGTTTAACTGCAGCAAGCCAGCTTTGACTCGGTGGCTATCCTGAACTACGACTGCAAGTAACTCTTTTGAGGTGGCGCACACGAGTCCACATATTCACCATATCAATACACCACTATGGATCCGCTCCCGTCTCCCTACGAGAACGCCATCCATAGCACTCACGCTTATCTTGCGCATTTTAAAGTATCCACTTTCACTTGTCTATGAACTGATATAAGCAATCCAGAAGTCCTTTTCCGCGGACACGGCTATTCGAATAGATGATGTTAACCCTGCAGGGGTGTACTTCTTCATACATGTTTCCACCACTTAGCGTCTGCACACGACATGTGCTCGGCAGACTTCAAGCGAAAGCCAACGTGGGTGTAGACCACGACCTACCTAAACACTCAAGTCTCTAGTCCAGGTTTATCGCCTATTCGGGTTCCATCCATGAGGAGATCCGGCCGGAGTTTCGCTCACAGCCCCAAACGATGTGAACAGGGTTCCCGAGATACCAAACGGGCATCCGGTACACCGTGCCACGTACCTACCGCATCACAGCCCACCCCTACGGTCAGCGCTGTCCACGGCCTCCAGTAAGCTACAAACACAGAAACTACTTGCAACTCCTGGACAGAGGACTAGGGTGAATAAGAAGTCGAGCGGGGTCATATTTCAGGGCCCAATGCATGGTAGTAGCTGAATCATGGATCACAAACACAGAACTCAGTTCCTAAGGACGGCTTCAATGAGACAACCCACCATGTACTCCTACATGGCCTCTCACCGACACCTTTTACCAAATCGTGTTCACACACTTAGCTCACACATAGTAGGACATGTTCACACACCTCTGATTCATCCTCGATGAATCAGACCTGACTCAACTCTAAGCAGTAGCAGGCATGACAAACAAGCATGAATGAGTAGGCACATCAGGGCTCAAACAACTCCTACTCATGCTAGTGGGTTTCATCTATTTACTGTGGCAATGACAGGTCATGCAAAGGATAAAGGGGTTCAGCTACCGCAGCAAGTAACAGATGAATCGGTGTTGTCCTAATGCAGTAAAAGAGAGCAGGAGCGAGAGAGTAGGATTGTATCGGAATGAACAAGGGGGTTTTGCTTGCCTGGCACTTCTGAAGATAATATAGCTCTTCATCGGTGTCATCGATCACATCGTCGGTACACGTCTATCGAGAGGAGACAAATACCGGCAATACAGAAAAAAACACGATCAATGCAATGCACAATATGATGCATGCTATGACATGGCAATATGAATGTGTTTTGAGCTAATGCACCTAAAGCCAGATTAAATGAAGTTGGTTTGAATCCAAGATTCAAATTCAAACTCCATATGTGATTATTTAAATGCCCTTCACTTCATTTGCCCTAAACAGTAGTGATAAGTTGTTCTAACATGCATGAAAATGCTACAGATGGATTCCTTGAATTTTTCTGATAATTTTTCATATATAAATTATTTAATTTGGAGTTACGGTTAATTTTCTATGAATTTTGGAAGTTTTAGGCATTTTTCTGGAATTTCAGAATTAAATTAAATCCAGAAAGCATTACTGCGTCAGCATGACGTTGGCATGACGTCAGCAAGTCAACAGGGGCCGGCTCGGGTCAAACCTGACGTGTGGGGTCCACA
>NC_041386.1:682377224-682402049 GCF_002162155.2 Triticum dicoccoides | reverse complement strand
GGGGGGGGGTGTTTAGGCGTCATTAGTGCTAATTAGGCGTGCCACGTCGGCAGTCGCCGGAGTTCGGCCGGCGACGACCAAAACTGCGGCGGAAGCTCGCCGGAGTGGCGCTGCGAGCGGTTTTGGGCCAAGCCAAGGGCACCAGAGGGTTGCCCTTGCTTGCGCGCATCCAAAGGAGGCATGCGGGAGGCGCGGGGTGGCCGGAGCTCGCCGGAGTGGGGGCCGCGGCGGCTGCCGGAGCTCGGGTTTGGGCGGAGCGAGGTTACGGGGCGCTAGGGGGCTGGCTGAGGGGCTATGCGGACTCCTGGGGCAGCTAGGAGCACGCTAGGCTCGTCGGACTGGCCGCAGCAGCACGTCAGTGCCATGCCCGGCGTCCATGCGGACGGCGGCGCTCGGGAATGTGGCCGGGGTGCTACGGCACGGGAACGAACAAAATGGAGGAGGGAAAACGGAGTGGAAATCACAGGGGTTGCGACGGTGGCCTCGGGGAGCTCGGGGAGGCACCGGAGCCGACGAATTTGACGAAGATGGCCGGCGGGTCCGAGGTAGAAGACGACGGCGATGGCGGCGATGCAGGGGCTCCCGCGGTGCGCTTCTCGGCGAGGAGGAAGAGGTGGTCGGGGCGGATCTCCTGGGTACTTCGGGTGGCAGTGAGGAGCACGGTGGCTACGGCGAACGGCGACGGCGACGACGAGCTCCGCTCGGGCGCGTGCAGGGAGAGAGCAGAGGAGGGAACGGGGTCTAGGGGAAGAGAGAGGCGGTCGAGGGGGTCGAGGCGTCTCCGTGGCGTCGCGAGGGAGTCGGGGAGGCTGCCACGGCGAAGCAGGAGGTGGCCGGCGCTCTTCGGGCGCGCGCCACGCCTCGCCTCTGCCTACTGGCAGAGGAAGAAGAGGACAAGGGGGGGGGAAGGAGGTGGGCTGGGCCGTGCTGGGGGAGCTGGGCCGGGCAGGTAAGCAGGTAAGTGGCTCACGTGGCCTCTCTCCCCTTTTTTTCTATTTTGTTTCTCTTTTCTATTTCTGTAGTTTTGTTTCTGATTTAGTTTATAGCCCAAATCATTTTAATAAATCCTGCAAATAATTGTGGCCATTAAATGAATTATTACAGAGGCCCTTAACTATTTTCAGAATTGTTGGAGCATTTAAAAATATTAATAGTATTTAAATGCCCCAATTCAAATACAATATGGATTATTCAAAAATCCATAATGGCCCAAAAATATTGGCATCATTTTTGGTAGAGGTTTTTCACCTTTGTCAAAAATCATGAACATTTTTGAAAGCCATTTGGACTTACTTGAAAGTATTTTAGGTGAACCTAGTGAATTCCTTTAATGCTAGGGTTTGAGCAATCCCCATTTCAAATTTCATAAAATTTAAACATGTTGCAGCAACCAAGCTAGTCCAAGGCCAGGGTAAAGCTAGGGATGTGACAGATAATACACTGGGCGCTGAACTTTGAAGGCTTTCCCTTCTTCTTCCCGCTCGACCGTAAGTACTGTACTGACGACTTGTCCTGTGGCTGCAATATAAAGCAACAGAGGCTCTTTGCTGATTGGAGCAGCAAGAACCGGCTGGGTGGAGAGCAGAGTTTTTAACTCAGCAAACGCTGGATCAGCTTCTGGAGTCCACTCGAACTTGTCTGCCTTCTTCATCAGTCGGTAAAGGGGCAATGCCTTTTCACCAAGGTGAGAAATGAATCGACTTAAAGCGGCCAAGCATCCAGTAAGCTTCTAGACGTCGTGCACACGCACAGGGTGTTTCATTCGGAGTATGGTGCAAACTTTTTCTGGGTTAGCATCGATTCCTCGTTCTAAAATGAGAAAACCGAGTAACTTTCCGCCAGGTACTCCGAATGTGCACTTCGATGGATTGAGCTTGATATCATACCTTCTGAGATTGGCAAATGTTTCGGCTAGGTCATTCAATAGGTCGGAACCTTTTCGCGACTTGACCACGATATCATCCATGTACGCTTCCACATTCCGACTGATTTGAGTGAGTAAACACTTTTGAATCATTCTCATGAACGTGGCTCCGGCATTCTTGAGGCCGAATGGCATGGTGATATAGCAGAAGCACCCAAATGGAGTGATGAAAGCTGTTTTGATTTCGTCGGGTCCATACAGACGGATCTGATGATACCCGGAATAAGCATCTAAAAAAGACAATCTCTCGCACCCTGCGGTCGAGTCAACAATTTGGTCGATGCGAGGGAGAGGAAAATGATCTTTCGGGCAGGCCCGATTGATATGTTTGAAATCAATGCACATACGAAGTTAGTTATCCTTCTTGGGGACCATGACGACATTGGAGAGCCACTCGGAGTGGTATATCTCTCGGATGAACTCTGCTGCAAGGAGCTGAGCCACCTCCTCGCCAATGGCTCTTTTCTTCTGAACGGCGAACCGTCGAAGATGTTCTTTAACGGGTTTCGCTTTTGAGTCGACTCTAAGGTGATGCTCAGCCAGCCCCCTGGGAACACCCGGCATGTCAGCTGGCTTCCATGCAAAGATGTCCCAGTTCTCACGGAGGAACTGGATGAGCGCTTCTTCCTATTTAGAGTCGAGTGTTGTGGAAATATGGGTCGGAGCTGCATTGGGGCCAGTCGGTGGATATGAACTCGATTTGTCTCCCCAGACGACTGAAATGCTGACTCTGTGGCGGGCTTCTTGGCCCATAGCAAATCACTCGGATCTGCATTCTTCTTGTATTCCTCCAGTTCTACCACTGTTATCTGGCCATCCACAATCTTGGAGCCTTTCTGGAAACACTCTTCTGCCTTCTTCCGGCTGCCAGTGATGGTGATCACGCCTTTGGGGCCAGGCATCTTTAACTTGAGGTACACATAACATGGTCGAGCCATGAAGCGGGCATAGGCTGGTCTTCCCAAAATAGCGTGGTAGGCGCTTCGGAAATCCACGACTTCAAATATCAGCTTCTCTTTGCGGAAATGCTTCGAGTCGCCGAACACTACATCCAGAGCTATTTGGCCGAGTGACTCAGCCTTCTTTCCTGGGATGACTCCGTGAAAACTCATGTTGCTGGAACTAAGCCTGGACATCGGAATGCCCATTCCCTTGAGCGTCTCTGCATACAGTATATTCAATCCACTGCCGCCATCCATCAATACCTTCGTCAGTCGAGTGCCTTCGATGACTGGGTCGACCACCAGCGCTTGCCTCCCAGGGGTGGCAATGTGAGTAGGATGATCAGACTGGTCGAAAGTAATGGGAGTTTGCGACCATCTCAAATAGTTCGGTGTCGCCGGGGCAACCATATTGACCTCACGGTTGATCACTTTCAGTCGACTTTTGCTCTCTATATCAGCAAAAATCATCAGAGTGGAGTTGACAAGAGGGTACTCTCCATCTCTCTCCTCCTTGTCCCCAGCCTTGTCCGACTCCTTCTCTTTGTCCTTCGGCTGTTTCCCTTGGAACTGCTGGATTAAGAGCCGGCACTGGCGAGTGGTATGCTTTGGGTAGATGAAGTTACCCTCTTCGTCTTTCTTCGTGTGGATATGACACGGTAGATCCATCACATCGTTACCTTCCTTATCTTTTACCTTCTTGGGGTTCCAAGATCCTTTGGGCTTCCCTTTGAATTTGCCCTGAGTCACGACCAGAGCCTCTCCAGGAGCAGCTGGCTCGGCCTTCCGCTTTTGCTTCCGACTGGAGTTTCCTTTATCCGACTGACTCGGCTTGTACTTGCCACTCCGGAGTCGGTCCTCTTCTTCGCCATTGGCGTACTTGGTGGCTATTTCCATCATCCGACTCAGGGTCATATCTCCAGTTCGACCAAACTTCAGGCTCAACTCTCTGTTCTTGACACCGTCCTTGAAGGCACAGACCGCTTGATGGTCTGACACATTCTCTACAGTATGATGCAAAGTGATCCATCTCTGGATGTAATCTCTCAATGTTTCACTCGACTTTTGTACGCAAACTTGCAGCTCTGTTAATCCGGCCAGTCGCTTGCAAGTTCCCTCGAACGTCCTGACAAACACTCGGGAAAGATCTTCCCAAGTGTAAATGCTGCTAGGAGCTAACTGATTCAACCACGCCCTGGCTGAACCCTCTAGCATAAGTGGCAAATGCTTCATGGCTACCTCATCATTACCGCCACCAATCTGAACAGCCACCCGGTAGTCTTCAAGCCAAGTTTCAGGCATAGACTCTCCGGTGAACTTACTCACTCCAGTCGCCAACCTGAAGTTGGGGGGTATCACTGCGGCTCTTATGGCTCTGCTAAAGCATTCTGGACCAGAAACATGGACTCGGCTGCTTGTGGGCACATCCCTGTCATGGTCACCTCTATGAGCTCAGTTCCGGTTGACCAAACCTTGCACAATGATGGACCTCGCGTCAAAGCCTGGTTCTCTAGGGTTGACTGGAGCTCTCCGCCCAACACTTAGCTGGCGTCTGTCATCTTGCTGCCGATGGGCGTTAGACCCACTTCTCGGGGGAGGAGTGGGCACTCAACGCCTGTCATCACGATCAAATCGATCATCATAGTGGTCCCGCCGGCCTTCACGTCCCACGCGCCTCGGAGGCGACCTTGGACTGTGAGCCAACTGAACAGTATTCGCAGCGACAGATCGACTGTGAATCCTGTTGCGCGACTGCGACACAACTGAATTCTGATCTCCTGCCGCCCGGAGCAAATCTCTGATCTGCATCAAGCCTCTTCCAGCCTCCGACTGAGAGGGCTGAATTGACTCCGCTATACGGGCTGCAGCTACCAAATTTTGAATTGGGGTTCGATATACCTGAGTCGGTTGCGGAAAGAGCTGGTGTCGGCGGGAGTCGGGTACTCGCTGACGTGCACGCTCGTTGAGTGCTCGCTGGAGGTTCCCTAGTCGAGTGCGTTCAGCCAAATTGGCCAAACGCGCCTCTGCCAGGGCACGAGCCTCAGGGGTTTCTCCTGCAATGGGAGTGTGCAGGGCATCCATGTTCCGGCGGCGAAGTTCTTCCCTCTGCTGAGAAGTGAGTGGCTCGGGCTGATACTCTTCGTGGGCCTGAGCGGGATCGCCTCCGTCGTCCATCCCGTCATTGCGGGGGAAACCGGGAGGACTATAAGGCCCGTTGACCATCAGGACCTCCACCGCTGGATCACTGCTATTGCACTCGGATGCAGTCTCTACGGAGCCAGTCGAACAGGCCATAGAGAGTTTCGTCGGGCTCAATCGCCGTGACTTGGGTGGTGGCCGATTGGCGAGCCACTGTGTGTCTCACCCATCGCTGGAGCCTCGACCGACCGGAGCGCTTGCGCTGGCGGGAGACGGGGAGGGAGGACGGCACAGGAGTCGACCGGTATGGGGTCGACGGCTGCCGCAGCAGGACGCCGCGGACACACGCCCGAAAGTGCGTCTCCCCACGGACGGGGAGCGCGTCGATGTCGAGTGGTGCCTCCTGGAGCCAAGCGGAGTCGTCGGCGATGAAAGCGAGCGCCCCGAGACGGATCTCACGGCCCTCGACCAGAGCTCCGCCAGAAACCATGATGAAGGCAATCGGACAAATTGCAGCTTCTCCAAAAAGTCGCTAAGACACCTGCCCCACGGTGGGCGCCAACTGTCGTGGTTCTAAGTCTGACAGTAGAATGGGGGGTAGGTATGGAGAGGCAAGATCCTAGCTATGGAGTAGTTGTGCACACGAGTGTTTTAACGAGTTCAGGCCCTTCTCTGAGGAAGTAATAGCCCTACGTCTCGGAGCCCGGAGGCGGTCGACTGGTTTATGTGTATATGAGTTATAGGGGTGCGAACCCTCCTACCAGTGGAGAGGGGTGGCTTATATAGAGGACGCCAGGACCCCAGCCAACCCACGTAGCAGAGGGTTAAAGTACATTAAAACTGGGCCTTACTGGTAACGCCCTACATAAAGTGTCATCATGACCATTAAGACTACTTAATTACAGACCGTTTGATACAGAGTAGATCCTGAACTCCTGATGGTCGAGTGAGTCTTCATGGTCGAGTGTCTTTAGGTTCATCGAGTGTCTTCTAGCCGGTCGAGTGAAGTCCCTCTTGGTCGACTGGTAGGTAGCTTCATCTAAGGATGTCCTTGGGTATGGTATCCTAGATAGGTCCATGACCCTACCCTAGGTACATAACATCATCACCCTTCGTTCCAAATTACTCGTCGTGGTTTGAACTAAAACCACGACGAGTAATTTGGAACGAAGGGAGTACTACCCAGTAATGGTTTATGAATTTGATATCTACTAGCCGTACCTAGTATCTAGTATCTGAAAGGGAAACTGAAAGGGAAAGGGGTACGGGGGAAAATGATGAAAGATATAGCAGTAGCGAGGGACTGCGAAATCGCTACAGGTAAGTAATAGTAGCGCATTCATAAAAAGCGTTGCTGATATCGTTAATAGTAGTAGTGCGGGTAGGGACCGCGCTACTACTATAAGTTAGTTGTAGCGCCTTATTAGTAGCGCGGCCACCCGCGCTGCTGCTAGCCTCAAAACCCGCGCTACTACTAGGGTTTTCCCTAGTAGTGATTGTTTTGAGATATGGAGGTAGAGATATTAAAGTCATGCTAGTTGGATGATTATGAATTTAAAGAAGGCTTGAGCTGAAGTTAGCAAGTCCCGTAGCATGCACGTATGGTTAAACTTGTGTAATAAATTTGAAACATGAAGTGTCCTTGGATTGTGCATCCTTATGAGTGGCGGTCGGGAACGAGCGATGGTCTTTTCCTACCAATCTATCCCTCTAGGAGCATGCACGTAGTGCCTGGTTTTTGATGACTTCTAAATTTTTGCAATAAGTATATGAGTTCTTTTGACTAATGTTGAGTCCATGGATTATACACACTTTTACCTTTCCATCATTGCTAGCCTCTTCGGTACCGTGCATTGCCCTTTCTCACCTTGAGAGTTGGTGCAAACTTCGCCGGTGCATCCAAACCCCGTGATATGATACGCTCTACCACACATAAACCTTCTTATATCTTCCTCAAAACAGCCACCATACCGACCTATTATGGCATTTCCACAGCCATTCCGAGATATATTGCCATGCAACTTTCCACCGTTCTGTTTATCATCATGACACACATTACTTTTGTCATATTGCCATTGCATGATCATGTAGTTGACATCGTATTTGTGGCAAAGCCACCATGCATAATTTTTCATACATGTCACTCTTGATTCATTGTACCATCCCGGTACACCGCCGGAGGCATTCATATAGAGTCTTATCTTGTTCTAGTTTCGAGTTGTAATTCATGTGTTGTAAATCAATAAAAGTGTGATGATCATCATCATTAGAGCATTGTCCCCAAAAAGAAAAAAAGGAAAAAAAGGAAAGAAAAAAAAAGAAGAAAAGAAAAGAAAAAAATAAAAAAAAAGGGGGCAATGTTACTATCTCTTTTTTCCACACTTGTGCTTCAAAGTAGCACCATGTCCTTCATATAGCGAGTCTCATATATTGTGCTTCAAAGTAGCACCATGTTTTTCATATAGAGAGTCTCATATGTTGTCACTTTCATATAATGTGGGAATTTTTCATTATAGAACTTGGCTTGTATATTCCTACGATGGGCTTCCTTAAATGCCCTAGGTCTTCGTGAGCAAGCAAGTTGGATGCACACCCACTTAGTTTCTTTTGTTGAGCTTTCATTCATTTATAGCTCTAGTGCATTCGTTGCATGGCAATCCCTACTGCTCATGTTGACATCAATTGATGGGCATTTCCATAGCCCGATGATTATCCTCGTCAATGTGAGACTTTATCCTTTTTTTTCTTCTCCACACAATCCCCATCATCATATTCTATTCCACCCATAGTGCTATATCCATGGCTCACGCTCATGTATTGCGGGAAAGTTGAAAAACTTTGAGATTATTTAAGTACAAAACAATTTATTGGCTTGTCATCGGGGGTGTAGAATTTGGGAACATTTTTGTGTGACGAAAATGAAGCATAGCCTAACTATATGATTTTCTAGGGATGAACTTTCTTTAGCCATGTTATTTTGAGAAGACATGATTGCTTTTATTAGTTTGCTTGAAGTATTACTATTTCTTATGTCAATATGAACTTTTATTTTGAATCATTTGGATCTGAACATTCATGCCACAATAAAGAAATTACATTGAGTAATATGCTAGGTAGCATTCCACATCAAAAATTCTGTTTTTATCATTTACCTACTCGAGGACGAGTAGGAATTAATCTTGGGGATGCTTGATACATCTCCAACGTATCTATAATTTTTTATTGTTCCATGCTATTATATTACCCCTTTTGGATGTTTATGGGCTTTATTTTACACATTTATATTATTTTTGGGACTAACCTATTAACCGGAGGCCTAGCCCATATTGATGTTTTCTTGCCTATTTCAGTGTTTCGAAGAAAATGAATATCAAATGGAGTCCAAATGGAATGAAACCTTAGGCAGCGTGATTTTTGGAACGAATGTGATCCGAGAGACTTGGAGTACAAGCCAGGGAAGCTTCGAGGAGGCCAGGAGATAGGAGGGCGCGCCCACCCCCCATGGGTGCGCCCCCTATCTCGTTGGACCCGCGAGGCTCCCCCGACCAACTTCTTTCGCCTATATATTCCCATATACCCTAAAACCATCGAATACGAAGATAGATCGGGAGTTCCTCCGCCGCAAGCCTCTGTAGCCACCAAAAACCTCTTGGGAGCCCGTTCCGGCACCCTGCCGGAGGGGGGATCCCTCACCGGTGGCCATCTTCATCATCCCGGTGCTATCCATGACGACGAGGGAGTAGTTCACCCTCGGGGCTGAGGGTATGTACCAGTAGCTATGTGTTTGGTCTCTCTCTCTCTCTCTCTCTCTCTCTCTCTCTCTCTCGTGTTCTCTCTATGGCACGATTTTGATGTATCGCAAGCTTTGCTATTATAGTTGGGTCTTATGATGTTTCTCCCCATCTACTCTCTTGTGATGAATTGAGTTTTCCCTTTGAAGTTATCTTGTCGGATTGAGTCTTTAAGGATTTGAGAACACTTGATGTATGTCTTGCCAACTTTATCTGTGGTGACAATGGGATATCACATGATCCACTTGATGTATGTTTCGGTGATCAACTTGCGGGTTCCGCCCATGAACCTATGCATAGGGGTTGGCACACGTTTTCATCTTGACTCTCCGATAGAAACTTTGTGGCGCTCTTTGAAGTACTTTGTGCTGGTCGAATAGATGAATCTGAGATTGTGTGATGCATATCGTATAATCATGCCCACGGATACTTGAGGTGACAATGGAGTATCTAGGTTACATTAGGGCTTTGGTTGATTTGTATCTTAAGGTGTTATTCTAGTACGAACTATTGAATAGATTGATCCGAAAGAATAACTTCCAGGTGGTTTCGTACTCTACCATAATCTCTTCGTTTGTTCTCCGCTATTAGTGGCTTTGGAGTGACTCCTTGTTGCATGTTGAGGGATTGTTATATGATCTATCTATGTTATTATTGTTGAGAGAACTTGCACTAGTGAAAGTATGAACCCTATGCCTTGTTTCCTACCATTGCAATACCGTTTATGCTCACTTTTATCATTAGTTACCTTGCTGTTTTTATATTTTCAGATTACAAATACTCATATCTACCATCCATATTGCACTTGTATCACCATCTCTTCGCCGAACTAGTGCAGCTATACAATTTAACATTGTATTGGGTGTGTTGGGGACACAAGAGACTCTTTGTTATTTGGTTGCAGGGTTGTTTGAGACAGACCATATTCATCCTACGCCTCCCACAGATTGATAAACCTTAGGTCATCCACTTGAGGGAAATTTGCTACTGTCCTACAAACCTCTGCACTTGGAGGCCCAACAACGTCTACAAGAAGAAGGTTACGTAGTAGACATCACTGGTCAAGTCCCAGCCCCTCGTGTGAAATGGCGATAATCACTGACGATCTATCGTATAACACTAAGTCACCGGATTGCTGACCTGCTCTCGCTTATCATGATGGTCAGTTTTCAGCTTTCTCTACTAAGGTACTTAACCGGTCGAACCAGAAATACAATCATAGTAGTCTTCCTTTACTACCTTAGCCGAACTGGCGGAATGTAAGGTGCTAAGCACAGGAGTCGGGCAACCCAACTATGGACCAAATACATGAATCGGAGCCGATGTATATAATGCAATATCCAGGACGCCGAAGAGTTCCCTATAAGTGTTCGGACTTTAAAATGTGCAAGGCCGAAGACAGCCCCCGGTGCAAGGCCGAAGGCCGGGCTAAAGCACGTACGTCGATCAGAAGTCAGGAGGGAATACAAATGATAATATAACATACATACCAAACAAAAAGTGGTGATCATTTGCTTCCTTGATATCTTTATGAATACTTCAAGACATGTTTAGACAAATTGTGTCGAGAATATGGAGGTCATGTTACATGCCAGAAAATTTTCATAAGGGAAAGGTTTACACAGGGCCTTAAAGTAATGGTTTGAAGATCCCATTGGTACCCTGCCACACGTCTGCGTCGTTTCTCCTTAGTAGTGAGTCCTTCGATAGGAGGTGTAAGATGGTTGTCTGTAAAGAAGAGGAAGAGGGGCCGAAGAGGGAGCCCTCATGCAACCATACAACTTTTAGGTTTTCTTAAGAACCTGTAGTGAAAGGGAGAAAAAAAAGGAAGGGGTATGTGATGTCCGAATAGGGTTTAGCTGAAGTATGGACCTGTCCTTAGGTGTGCCTCCGGTGTTTCCCAAGGTATTTTGAGTGCGTAGTTGTGTACGCGTGGTACATATACCGCGGCCTTATAGGGCAGTCGACGGAGGCAGAATTTCTATTCGAGGTCCGTGTCCACCGAGCTATCGGCATGAGGCGCGGACCAGAATTTTTTAACAATGTCATTGGTCTTGATGGCCGATGAATTGTTTGGCTTGATGAGGCCGCCATATACCTTGGCTGCTAGGGCCGCGGTGTGCTCTTCAGTGCGGAGGGAGCACTCCATGTGTCCATTGACTGAAATGACACCCCGCGGTCTGGGCATTTTAAGCTTCAAATAAGCATAGTGCGAGATCGCATTGAAACAAGTGATAGCGGTTCGTCATAGCAGTGCGTGATAGCCATTGCAGAAAGGGACGATATCAAAGATCAGTTCTTCACTATGGAAGTTTTCCGGAGAGCCGAATACCACTTCTACTGTTAATGAGCCCGTACAACGGGCCTCCATGCTGGGTATCACTCCTTTAAAGGTAGTGTTGCTCCCGTCCATAAGGACTCTAGTGAGATGATATCCATCGATGATAGGATCGAGTACCAGGGCGGCCGAACTTCCGTGATGGATGCTGGTTGGGTGATCCCTGCTATCAAAAGTGATCAGACAGGCTGACCTCGGATTGAACTTTGGGGCGACAAGCTCTACGGTGTATACGTCCCTTAGTGCGCGCTTGCGCTCCCTTTTGGGTATGTGAGTGACATATATCATGTTCACTATTTTTTACTTTGGGGGGAAACTGCTTCTGACCCCCGGTGTTCGGCTGACGGGGCTCGTCGTCATCCTCACTTGGAGGTCCCTTCCCCTTGTGTTCGGTATTTAACTTACCGGCCTGTTTAAAAACCCAGCAATTTTTATTGGTGTGGTTAGAAGGCTTGTTGGGGGTACCATGAATCTGACAGGGCCTCTCGAGGATTTTACCCAAGTTCGATGGACCGTCCCTGTTGCCTTTGAAAGGTTTCTTTCACTGACCGGATTTAGAACCACTGAATCCGGCACTGACTGTCGTGTCTTCGATGTCTTCGTTGTTATTCTGATGTTTGTTTTTGTTGTGGTGTGGCCTGCCATTGCTGTCCCTGGCCTCAGAGGTGTCGGGATCGCTGGAACTATTGCTTCTATGAGCTAGCTAACTATCTTCACCTGCGCATAAGCGGGTCATAAGTGTTGTCAGGGCTTCCATGGTTTTCGGCTTTTCCTGCCCGAGGTGTCGAGTGAGCCATTCATCACGGACGCTGTGTTTAAAGGCCGCTAAGGCTTCGGCGTCTGGACAATCCACGATCTGTTCTTTTTAATGAGGAACCGATTCCAAAGTTTGCGGGCTGACTCTCCGGGATGCTGGATTGTATCTCTGAGTTCATCGGCATCCGGAGGCTAGACATAAGTGCCCTAAAAGTTGTCCAGGAAAGCATCTTCTAAATCTTCGCAGATCCCTATGGAGCTCTCTGGGAGGCTATTCGACCAGTGCCGTGTTGGTCCTTTCAACTTCAAGGGGAGATATTTGATGACGTGGAGGTCATCTCCGCGAGCCATGTGAATGTGGAGAATAAAGTCCTCAATTCAGACGGCAGGGTATGTTGTTCCATCGTATTGTTCGATGTTTACGGGTTTAAACCCTTATGGGAATTGGTGATGCATTACTTCATTAGTAAAGCACATAGGGTGTGCGACACCTCTATACCTGGCTACATCATGACGTAGTTCGGATGACATCTGTGTTCGGTGCCGACCTCGGACTTGATGATGTTACCATTGTTGAGTGAACTTGCACTAGTGAAAATATGAACCCTAGGACTTGTTTCCAAGCATTGCAATACCATTTTCACTCACTTTTGTTACTTTCTACCTTGCTGTTTTTATATTTTCAGATTATAAAAACCTATATCTACCATCCATATTACACTTGTATCACCATCTCTTCACCGAACTAGTGCACCTACACTTTTTACCATTGTATTGGGTGTGTTGGGGACACAAGAGACTGTTTGTTATTTGGTTACAGGGTTGTTTGAGAGAGACCATCTTCATCCTACGCCTCCCATGGATTGATAAATCTTAGGTCATCCACTTGAATGAAACTTGCTACTGTCCTATAAAACTCTGCGCTTGGAGGCCAAACACGAGTCTACAAGAAGAAGGTTGCGTAGTAGACATCAGCTAGTTGTAGCGGGAGGTGGGGAGGGGGGAGCTACTATTATCGTGCCATTGCGAATAGGGTAGTAGCACCGTAGGTGCCACCACACACTACTACTACTTCTGTTAGAAGTAGCACGGGGGTCACCTGCGCTCCTACTACTTAGTTGTAGTGTGTGTATGTCCCACGCTACTGCTACCTTCGTGTAGTAGTAGTATGTTCCATGTGCTACTACATTTTTTTCATCGTGCTCTGGACAAAGGATCCCAGCGTGGTGCTGGTAGCGTTTCCCCTCCACCTCCTTGGTTGGGACGGAAGCAACAGAGTGTTCGGCTTCCATGGCCGGAAATTTCCAGATGCGTGTCTAGGAGGAGATGACGGGAGGTGATGTGGAGGTCCTACCCGACGGGCGTAGGGAGACGGTGCCGGGCTCTCAGTTCTTGTCCTCGCCGTCATGGCAGATGAGGCAACGAGCAGCGGTCCAGGGGATTGTCCCCGCGTCAGTGATATGATCGACGGCGCCCACCACGCTGTCGAGCATGACAACCGCCATGGCTGGATCTTGCACGGTGGTGCTAGTGTAGGGCCGACAACTAGGTCGTGGGGGAGCTCCGGGACGTGGACGATAGAGGAGTTCTCCCACTTGAATTTGGCACTGTTGTCGTGGTCCTCTGGCCGCTCCGCTCTTGTTGGATCTGCTCGTGATAGCCCGCCACCTAGTGTCGGCGGTGGAGGAGATGACCATGTCGAAGATGCCTACGAAGGGGCAGAGGAGATGGCCATGTCGGCGGTGCGGGAGATGGCCATGTCAGTGGCAGAGGGATGGATCTCGATCCAAGATTTGGAAGGGGGGTAGAGAGAGGCGGGGTGGAGATTTAGAACGTCCGAGAAGAGAGAGGTGGGTGTTGGGCTTATTGTAGGGGGTAGGTGAGTGCTGCGCTTAGTAGTAGCGCGCGGCGCGGGAGTTGCGCTACTACTATGCCCTGTAGTTGTAGCTGTTGGGGAACGTTGCAGAAAATTAAAAATTTTCTTACGGTTTCACCAAGATCCATCTATGAGTTCATCTAAGCAACGAGTCATGGGAGAGAGATTGCATCTACATACCACTTGTAGATCGCGTGCGGAAGCGTTCGAGAGAACGGTGATGATGGAGTCGTACTCGCCGTGATTCAAATCACCGATGACCAAGTGCCGAACGGACAACACCTCCGCGTTCAACACACGTACGGAGTGGATGACGTCTCCTCCTTCTTGATCCAGCAAGGGGGAAGGAGAGGTTGATGATGATCCAGCTGCACAACGGCGTGTTGGTGGATGCAGCAGAACTCCGGCAGGGCTTCGCCAAGCTGCTGCGGGAGGAGGACGAGGTGTAGCAGGGGGAGGGAGGCGCCAATGCATAGGGTGCGGCTGCCCTCCCCCTTGCCATCCTTTATATAGGCCCCCAGGGGGGAGAGCCCTGGGAGATGCAATCTCCCAAGGGGGCGGCGGCCAGGGGGGGTGGAGTGCCCCCGAAGGCAAGTGGTGCGCCCCCCCCCCCCACCTAGGGTTTCCAACCCTAGGCGCAGGGGGGGCCAAGGGGGGGCGCACCAGCCCACTAGGGGCTGGTTCCCCTCCCACTTCAGCCCACGGGGCCCTCCGGGATAGGTGGCCCCACCCAGTGGACCCCCGGGACCCTTCCAGTGGTCCCGGTACAATACCGGGTGACCCCGAAACTTTCCCGATGGCCGAAACATCACTTCCTATATATAATTCTTTACCTCTGGACCATTCCGGGACTCCTCGTGACGTCCGGGATCTCATCCGGGACTCCGAACAACTTTCGGTATGCTGCATACTCATATTCATACAACCCTAGCGTCACCGAACCTTAAGTGTGTAGACCCTACGGGTTCGGGAGACATGCAGACATGACCGAGACGGCTCTCCGGTCAATAACCAACAGCGAGATCTGGATACCCATGTTGGCTCCCACATACTCCTCGATGATCTCATCAGATGAACCACGATGTCGAGGATTCAAGCAACCCCGTATACTATTCCCTTTGTCAGACGGTATGTTACTTGCCCGAGATTCGATCGTCGGTATCCCAATACCTTGTTCAATCTCGTTACCGGCAAGTCAATTTACTCGTACCGTAATGCATGATCCCGTGACCAGACACTTGATCACTTTGAGCTCATTATGATGATGCACTACCGAGTGGTCCCAGTGATACCTCTCCGTTATACGGAGTGACAAATCCCAGTCTCGATCCGTGTCAACCCAACAGACACTTTCGGAGATACCTATAGTGCACCTTTATAGTCACCCAGTTATGTTGTGATGTTTGGTACACCCAAAGCACTTCTACGGTATCCGGGAGTTACACGGTCTCATGGTCTAAGGAAAAGATACTTGACATTGGAAAAGCTCTAGCAAAACGAACTACACGATCTTGTGCTATGCTTAGGATTGGGTCTTGTCCATCACTTCGACGGTATCCGGGAGTTACACGATCTCATGGTCTAAGGAAAAGATACTTGACATTGGAAAAGCTCTAGCAAAATGAACTACACAATCTTGTGCTATGCTTAGGATTCGGTCTTGTCCATCACATCATTCTCCTAATGATGTGATCCCGTTGTCAACGACATCTAATGTCCATAGTCAGGAAACCATGACTCTCTGTTGACCAACGAGCTAGTCAACTAGAGGCTTACTAGGGACGTATTGTGGTCTATGTATTCACATGTGTATTACAATTTCCGGATAATACAATTATAGCATGAATAAAAGACAATTATCATGAACAAGGAAATATAATGATAATCCTTTTATTATTGCCTCTAGGGCATATTTCCAACAATCTCCCACTTGCACTAGAGTCAATAATCTAGTTACATTGTGATGAATCGAACACCCATAGAGTTCTGGTGTTGATCATGTTTTTCTCGCGGAAGAGGTTTAGTCAACGGATCTGCGACATTCAGATCCGTATGTACTTTGCAAATATCTATGTCTCCATCTTGAACATTTTCACGGATGGAGTTGAAACGACGCTTGATGTGCCTAGTCTTCTTGTGAAACCTGGGCTCCTTGGCAAGGGCAATAGCTCCAGTGTTATCACAGAAGAGTTTGATCGGCCCCGACGCATTGGTTATGACTCCTAGGTCGCTGATGAACTCCTTCACCCATATTGCTTCATGCGCTGCCTCCGAGGCTGCCATGTACTCTGCTTCATATGTAGATCCCGCCACGACGCTCTGCTTGCAGCTGCACCAGCTTATTGCCCCACCATTCAACATATACACGTATCCGGTTTGTGACTTATCATCCAGATCTGTGTTGAAGCTAGCGTCGATGTAACCCTTTACGACGAGCTCTTCATTACCTCCATAAACGAGAAACATGTCCTTTGTCCTTTTCAGGTACTTCAGGATATTCTTGACCGCTGTCCAGTGTTCCTTGCCGGGATTACTTTGGTACCTTCCTACCAAACTTACGGCAAGGTTTACATCAGGTCTGGTACACAGCTTGGCATACATAATAGATCCTATGGCTGAGGCATAGGGGATGACACTCATCTCTTCTTTATCTTTTGTCGTGGTCGGGCATTGAGCCGAGCTCAATCTCACACCTTGCAATACAGGCAAGAACCCTTTCTTGGACTGATCCATTTTGAACTTCTTCAAAATCTTATCAAGGTATGTGCTTTGTGAAAGACCTATGAGGCGTCTCGATCTACCCCTATATATTTTGATGCCTAATATGTAAGCAGCTTCTCCAAGGTCCTTCATTGAAAAACACTTATTCAAGTAGGCCTTAATGCTGTCCAAAAATTCTATATCATTTCCCATCAAAAGTATGTCATCTACATATAATATGAGAAATGCTACAGAGCTCCCACTCACTTTCTTGTAAATGCAGGCTTCTCCATAAGTCTGCATAAACCCAAACGCGTTGATCATCTCATCAAAGCGAATGTTCCAACTCTGAGATGCTTGCACCAGCCCATAAATGGATCGTTGGAGCTTGCATACTTTGTTAGCATTCTTAGGATCGACAAAACCTTCCGGCTGCATCATATACAGCTCTTCCTTAAGATAGCCATTAAGGAATGTTGTTTTGACGTCCATCTGCCATATCTCATAATCATAGTATGCGGCAATTGCTAACATGATTCGGACGGACTTAAGCTTCGCTAAGGGAGAGAAAGTCTCATCATAGTCAATCCCTTGAACTTGCCGATAACCCTTAGCGACAAGTCGAGCTTTATAGATGGTTACATTACCATCCTCGTCCGTCTTCTTCCTAAAGATCCATTTGTTTTCTATCGCTCGCCGATCATCGGGCAAGTCAGTCAAAGTCCATACTTTGTTTTCATACATGGATTCTATCTCGGATTGCATGGCTTCAAGCCATTTGTTGGAATCTGGGCCCGCCATCGCTTCTTCATAGTTCGAAGGTTCACCGTTGTCTAACAACACGATTTCCAGGACAGGGTTACCATACCACTCTAGTGTGGAACGTGTCCTTGTGGACCTATGAAGTTCAGTAGCAACTTGATCCAAAGTACCTTGATCATCATCATTAATTTCCTCTCCAGTCGGTGTAGGCACCACAGGAACATTTTCCTGAGCTGCACTACTTTCTGGTTCAAGAGGTAGTACTTCATCGAGTTCTACTTTCCTCCCACTTACTCCTTTCGAGAGAAACTCTTTTCCCAAAAAGGATCTGTTCTTGGCAACAAGGATCTTGCCCTCGGATCTTAAGTAGAAGGTATACCCAATGGTTTCCTTAGGGTATCCTATGAAGACGCATTTTTCCGACTTGGGTTCGAGCTTTTCAGGTTGAAGTTTCTTGACATAAGCATCGCATCCCCAAACTTTTAGAAACGACAGCTTAGGTTTCTTCCCAAACCATAATTCATACGGTGTTGTCTCAACGGATTTAGACGGTGCCCTATTTAAAGTGAATGTAGCTGTCTCTAGAGCGTATCACCAAAATGATAGCGGTAAATCGGTAAGAGACATCATAGATCGCACCATATCCAATAGAGTGCGATTACGACGTTCGGACACACCGTTACGCTGAGGTGTTCCAGGCGGCGTGAGTTGTGAAATGATTCCACATTTTCTTAAGTGTGTACCAAATTCGTGACTTAAATATTCTCCTCCACGATCCGATCATAAGAATTTTATCTTTCGATCACGTTGATTCTCTACTTCATTCTGAAATTCCTTGAACTTTTCAAAGGTCTCAGACTTGTGTTTCATCAAGTAGACATACCCATATCTACTCAAGTCATTAGTGAGAGTGAGAACATAACGATATCCTCCGCGAGCCTCAACGCTCATTGGACCACACACATCAGTATGTATGATTTCCAATAAGTTGGTTGCTCGCTCCATTGTTCCGGAATATGGGGTCTTGGTCATTTTGCCCATGAGGCATGGTTCGCATGTGTCAAATGATTCATAATCCAGAGACTCCAAAAGTCCATCAGCATGGAGCTTCTTCATGCGCTTGACACCAATGTGACCAAGGCGGCAGTGCCACAAGTATGTGGGACTATCGTTATCAACTTTACATCTTTTGGTATTCACACTATGAATATGTGTAACATTACGTTCGAGATTCATTAAGAATGAACCATTGACCATCGGGGCATGACCATAAAACATATCTCTCATATAAATAGAACAACCATTATTCTCGGATTTAAATAAGTAGCCATCTCGCATCAAACGAGATCTAGATACAACGTTCATGCTCAAACTTGGCACTAAATAACAATTATTGAGGTTTAAAACTAATCCCGTAGGTAAATGTAGAGGTAGCGTGCCGACGGCGATCACATTGACCTTGGAACCATTCCCGACGCGCATCGTCACCTCGTCCTTCGCCAGTCTCCGCTTATTCCGCAGCTCCTGCTGTGAGTTACAAATATGAGCAACGGCACCGGTATCAAATACCCAGGAGTTACTACGAGTACTGGTAAGGTACACATCGATTACATGTATATCACATATACCTTTGGTGTTGCCGACCTTCTTGTCCTCTAAGTATTTGGGGCAGTTCCGCTTCTAGTGACCCTTCTCTTTGCAATAAAAGCACTCAGTCTCAGGCTTGGGTCCATTCTTTGACTTCTTCCCGGCAACTGGCTTACCGGGCGCGGCAACATCTTTGCCGTCCTTCTTGAAGTTCTTCTTACCCTTGCCCTTCTTGAACTTAGTGGTCTTATTGACCATCAACACTTGATGTTCTTTCTTGATTTCAACCTCTGCTGACTTCAGCATTGAAAATACTTCAGGAATGGTCTTCACCATCCCCTGCATATTGTCGTTCAACACAAAGCTCTTGTACCTCAGTGGGAGCGACTGAAGGATTCTGTCAATGACCGCCTCGTCCAGGAGGTTGATCTCCAGCCGGGACAGGCGGTTGTGCAACCCAGACATTTTGAGTATGTGCTCACTGACAGAACTGTTTTCCTCCATCTTACAACTATAGAACTTGTCGGAGACTTCATATCTCTCGACCCGGGCATGAGCTTGAAAAACTATTTTCAGCTCCTCGAACATCTCATATGCTCCGTGTCGCTCAAAACGAGGGAGTAATCATCAGCACGTGATTGCCAAGTGTTCATAACGTCTTGGTTCTCTGGGATGGGTGCTTCACCTAGTGGTGCATCTAGGACATAATCTTTCTTGGCTGCTATGAGGATGATCCTCAGGTTCCGGACCCAGTCCGAATAGTTGATGCCATCATCTTTCAGCTTGGTTTTCTCTAGGAACGCGTTGAAGTTCATGTTGACATGAGCGTTGGCCATTTGATCTACAAGACATATTTTGCAAAAGTTTTAGACTAAGTTCATGATAATTAAGTTCATCTAATCAAATTATTTAATGAACTCCCACTCATATTAGACATCCCTCTAGTCATCTAAGTGTTACACGATCTGAGTCAACTAGGCCGTGTCCGATCATCACGTGAGACGGACTAGTCATCATCGGTGAACATCTCCATGTTGATCATATCTTCCATCCGACTAATCGACCTTTCGGTCTCTGTGTTCCGAGGCCATGTCTGTACATGCTAGGCTCGTCAAGTTAACCCTAAGTGTTCTGAATGTGTAAATCTGTCTTACACCCGTTGTATGTGAATGTAAGGATCTATCACACCTGATCATCACGTGGTGCTTCGAAAGGACGAACTTTAGCAACACCGCACAGTTAGGGGGAACACTTTCTTGAAATTATTATAAGGGATCATCTTATTTACTACCATCGTTCTAAGTAAACAAGATGCATAAAACATAATAAACATCACATGCAATTATATAATAGTGACATGATATGGCCAATATCATATAGCTCCTTTGATCTCCATCTTCGGGGCTCCATGATCATCTTCGTCACCGGCATGACACCATGATCTCCATCATCATGATCTCCATCATTGTGTCTTCATGAAGTTGTCACGCCAACGACTACTTCTACTTCTATGGCTAACGCGTTTAGCAATAAAGTAAAGTAATTTACATGGCGTTCTTCAATGACATGCGGGTCATACAAAAAATAAAGACAACTCCTATGGCTCCTGCCAGTTGTCATACTCATCGACATGCAAGTCGTGATTCCTATTACATGAACATGATCTCATACATCACAATATATCATTCATCAATCATCACAACTTCTGGCCATATCACATCACATGACAATTGCTGCAAAAACAAGTTAGACGTCCTCTAATTGTTGTTGCATCTTTTACGTGGCTGCAATTGGGTTCTAGCAAGAACGTTTTCTTACCTACGAATAACCACAACGTGATTTTGTCAACTTCTATTTACCCTTCATAACGACCCTTTTCGTCGAATCCGCTCCAACTAAAGTAGGAGAGACATACACCCGCTAGCCACCTTATGCAACTAGTGCATGTCAGTCGGTGGAACCTGTCTCACGTAAGCGTACGTGTAAGGTCGGTCCGGGCCGCTTCATCCCACAATACCGCTGAAGCAAGAAAAGACTAGTAGCGGCAAGCAAGTTGACAAGATCTACGCCCACAACAAAATTGTGTTCTACTCGTGCAATAGAGAACTACGCATAGACCTAGCTCATGATGCCACTGTTGGGGAACGTTGCAAAAAATTAAATTTTTTCCTACGGTTTCACCAAGATCCATCTATGAGTTCAGCTAAGCAATGAGTCATGGGAGAGAGATTGCATCTACATACCACTTGTAGATCGCGTGCAGAAGCGTTCGAGAGAACGGTGATGATGGAGTCGTACTCGCCGTGATTCAAATCACCGATGACCAAGTGCCGAACGGACAGCACCTCCGCGTTCAACACACGTACGGAGTGGATGATGTCTCCTCCTTCTTGATCCAGCAAGGGGGAAGGAGAGGTTGATGATGATCCAGCAGCACAACGGCGTGGTGGTGGATGCCCCAGAACTCCGGCAGGACTTCGCCAAGCTGCTGCGGGAGGAGGACAAGGTGTAGCAGGGGGAGGGAGGCGCCAATGCACAGGGTGCGGCTGCCCTCCCCCTTGCCCTCCTTTATATAGCCCCCCAGGGGGGGGCGCCGGCCCTGGGAGATGCAATCTCCCAAGGGGGCGGCGACCAAGGGGGGGGGGTGGAGTGCCCCCCAAGGCAAGTGGTGCCCCCCCCCCCACCTAGGGTTTCCAACCCTAGGCGCAGGGGGGCCAAGGGGGGGCGCACCAGCCCACTAGGGGCTGGTTCCCCTCCCACTTCAGCCCACGGGGCCCTCCGGGATAGGTGGCCCCACCCGATGGACCCCCGGGACCGTTCCGGTGGTCCCGGTACAATACCGGGTGACCCCGAACTTTCCCGATGGCCGAAACATCACTTCTTATATATAATTCTTTACCTCCAGACCATTTCGGAACTCCTCGTGACGTCCGGGGTCTCATCTGGGACTCCGAACAACTTTCAGTATGCTGCATACTCATATTCATACAACCCTAGCATCACCGAACCTTAAGTGTGTAGACCCTACGGGTTCGGGAGACATGCAGACATGACCAAGACGGCTCTTCGATCAATAACCAACAGCGGGATCTGGATACCCATGTTGGCTCCCACATACTCCTCGATGATCTCATCGGATGAACCACGATGTCGAGGATTCAAGCAACCCCGTATAGTATTCCCTCTGTCAGACGGTATGTTACTTGCCCGAGATTCGATCATCGGTATCCCAATACCTTGTTCAATCTCGTTACCGGCAAGTCACTTTACTCATACCGTAATGCATGATCACGTGACCAGACACTTGGTCACTTTGAGCTCATTATGATGATGCACTACCGAGTGGTCCCAGTGATACCTCTCCGTTATACGGAATGACAAATCCCAGTCTCGATCCGTGTCAACCCAACAGACACTTTGGGAGATACCTGTAGTGCACCTTTATAGTCACCCAGTTACGTTGTGACGTTTGGTACACCCAAAGCACTTCTACGGTATCCGGGAGTTACACGATCTCATGGTCTAACGAAAAGATACTTGACATTGGAAAAGCTCTAGCAAAACGGACTACACGATCTTGTGCTATGCTTAGGATTGGGTCTTGTCCATCACATCATTCTCCTAATGATGTGATCCCGTTGTCAACGACATCTAATGTCCATAGTCAGGAAACCATGACTATCTGTTGACCAACGAGCTAGTCAACTAGAGGCTTACTAGGGACGTATTGTGGTCTATGTATTCACACGTGTATTACGATTTCCGGATAATACAATTATAGCATGAATAAAAGACAATTATCATGAACAAGAAAATATAATAATAATTTTTTTATTATTGCCTCTAAGGCATATTTCCAACAGTAGCACAGCCTAGGAGAGACGATCTACTACTAAGTGGGGCCCACCAGCTGACCTGGTCTATCCATACTAGTAGCACGGGGTGTCCCACCTGCGCAATAATGCTAAACATACAAAGAGTTACACGCAACACAGTGACTATGATTCTATCTTTCTAACTAACCTCTCCTCTTGATTTTCAGGTGGGTGGGCCCCTCCTCTCTCTTAATCTCCAATCAAAACCCACCTGCCTATAAAACCTGTGTAAACCTATGTATATATGTGTAGCATTACTCCCCTCCTGCGCTACTGCGTATCCAAGGGGGCACGATGGGGTCCACTTAATAGTAGCACGTGCATGTTGTACCTGCGCTATTTTTATGCTTTAACTGTAGCGCAGAATTTGCACCCACGCTACTACTAACTAGCACTAAGTAGCATGCACAGTAGCGCTGGTAAAATAAGGGGCGCCGCTACTAAGAGTATCTCAAGCCGTTCGGCCCCGCAGGCACTTGAAATATCGCCGCCTGGGGGCGAACCGGCGATAATCTCGGCATGGGCCGATCGGGTTCCCAGCCACCGCCCCCAGGTCAGCCCCAGACGCCTTTTTTGAAACATGAAATCGGCGAAAACACGACACAATTTCGGCCGAACTAGGTGATTTCATTGATATTTTACAAAAAACCTAAAAACACAAATTAAAAAAATGACTACGCCTAGCCACTACTGCCGCCCCGCCTCCTACATGCCAAGGAGCCAGTAGAACTGGGTGTAGTTGCCGCCGCCGTTGTCGTCGTCGCCGTCGTTGTCACTGTCGTGTTGGGCGCCGCCACCGTCCCTGCTGCATCCCTGACCAGCATCGCCAATGCGTGGGGGGTTGGACGGCCCGGGCACATTCTCGTCGTCGCTATCCACGACGACCACCCCGCCCTCCTCGCGTCTGTGGTGCTGAGCATGGCGATTTACTTAAAGGCCAGACGCTGGGGCCATGGCCTCATGCTCCTTCTTCACGGGGAGCAAACCCGGCTTGGGCTTCGGCTAGACGAGGCAGTAGGAACCAGGAGAGGGGAGGTCGCCCTCATTGATGATGAGGGCGCCGCACGTGTCTCCTGCGTCTCCGGCTTGACGGGGCAAAGGGCCGGCGAGCCGGAGGACAGAGAGCCGGAGCCCGACGACGACAATGTCGCCGTCTCCATTTGCCGCGGCATCCAGGAGCTGCCTCGGCGGCGAGAGAAGGAGGGGGGTGCCGGATACTCCAGGCGCAGTGTGTTGCCGACCTCGATGTATTTGACGACGGCCTCAAGGCTGCGGCCTGAGACGCTCCACCATACACGCTGTCCCTCGGAGTTGTGTCAGCCACGGGGCTCGACGTCATTGGTGGCGGCGATCTGCTCCTCATGGCGCTGCTCGAAGTACGTCGTGCACAACGCGTTCTTGTCGCGGGCGTACCTCGGCTGGTTCCCCTGCGGCTCTGGGAGTGAAGACTGGATGCGTGCAATTTCGGCACGTCGAGCAGTTCCGGTGGGCGCGGGCGGCACCGAGATGCCGCCGACATTGAGCCTCCAGGTGCCCGGCACCCGCATGTCCGGGGGCGCGGGTAGTCGGCCTCGTATAGGAGACGTGCCTCATCCTCGTGCAGTTGGCGGCGGACGAAGCAGTTAGCCGCCGTGCCGTCGCCTGGGAATCGCTCGGCCATTGCTTTTGGCAGGGAGAGAGTGGAGGGAGAGGCCACCGCGGCGAGATGTAGAGAGAAGGGTGTCGGTGGCCAGAGCTTTGTGCGTTCACCGGCGAGGGAGGGCGGCTTTTATAGCCGCGGATGGGTGGTGGGAGAGCTGCCGCCGTGTGACGCATGGTGGGAGTGGACGGCACACGCTTCACCGCACCTTCACTGCTCCGCCCGCGAGGCATCAATGGAAGGCTGACCGGCGCGGCAGCCTTGGCATTGAGTCCCGCGGGAACCGAGGCGATGAGGACGATAAAGGCGGTGAGTCACTGACTCAGCGAACCCACTCCTTTTCATGCCAAAAATGTTTCCACCGGTGCCCCCGACGACACTCCAGCGCGCCAGGTTCAACCTGGGTCCGCCGGCGCCAAAATCGGCCCTAATCGGCGAAAAGTGGGCTCCTAGGGGCGCGACTGGGCCGAAATTTCTGCGCCGGCGACGAAAAAGGG
>NC_041386.1:682369225-682376963 GCF_002162155.2 Triticum dicoccoides | reverse complement strand
ACGGCTGGAGATGCTCTAAGTGGTTACCTATAGGGTTTTTCCTACTAGTGTGCCGTCAACCGCTTAGGCTTCGCCCGGCGGCAATCTCCGGCGATGGCATGGTAGCAGGGGAAGGGAAGAAGGGTGGCGGCGCTAGAGTTAGTCAAGAGAACCTGTTGCTAATGCAGTTGAGCTCTATAGCAGACCAGCAAAAATGTCTATCCTAGTTGGCTCCTATTAAATTTCATTTGTTAAAAAATTTCTCTAGTTGGTTTTATGCCCATCTAGTTACCTTGCCACATCACAGATACCCTAGTCGGCATACGTACCCATGTGCTATGGCACTTACAGACGGAAGCGACTTAATGGTGGACGGGGGCATTGGCTCCCTTTTTTCAAAATGATTCAAAAATCATATTTCCAAGTTTCAAAAAAATCCAAAAAAATACTGTGGAAACTTAAACATATTCATGATGGATCTGTGGATTTTCATTCAAATATATTTTGATTTGCAAGCAGCACAAAAAAAAAACAAAATCATGGCCCCATAATAAGGGTATATTATTATGAATTTTATTTTTTTTGTCCACGCCACGTATGAAAGTATATGGTCTTGAAAAATTTCTTGTATGTGTTATTCGTGTATTTGTGTGTGTAAAAAATTTCAAATTTTTTTGCACTGTGGAAAAATGTTTTTTTTATAAAGGGAGCCGATGCACCCGTCCAGTTAGGCATTTCTGACTTACAGACCGACTATGATGGTCATATCTATCGTACTGCTTGTGCATAGAAGAGTATGGATCTTTGATAAATAAGACAAGCGGTGTGGTATCATCTCACAACATGAATCCTCACTGCAATCTCGATTCACCAGAACATGTCAACTAGTACAAGGTACTTGTTTCTGTAGCAGCTCCATCATCCCTACATGTGCAAGGCTAAGCGCACTGGACGCTACTAGTTGCACTTAGCAATTGTTCTCTTTCTCAGCACTTACTATTCCCTAATTCATTTTCATAAAAAAGGCTATCTTTTGTTCCTCTGTTGGTGTCTTCAAGCCGTCGGCTTAGTTGTATTTTACACTGATTTATGTTGTAGCCTAGTGGTTGGTACTTGGTAATATGTTGTATCATACATGCTGCAATGAATTTCCACCTTATGGATGGGACACATATATATGGACTGCGAGACAGCTACTGCGTGCTCAACTCACTATGTGTAACACTGTGTTGTAAATTTATCATTCAGCAGATATCAATTAAACATTGCTTTGAAGATGAAAATATTGCTCACCTGTTTTGAAACGGCCGAAAATGTATTTTTTTTCTGGGTAAAATTAGATATAGTAACTTTGATCTACGGACGGAGCTAAATGATTTATCTCGTCTCATCTCAGTGAAATCATTATGTTGGATCGAGCATTCCAGTTTTCTCATTAGCACAGCCTGTGCCTTCCCGGGTCGCAAATCGGCAAATGCGTGCTTCGAATTCTAGCTCTGTTCAAATAAGAGCATCTCCAGCCGCGCCCCAGGACGGCCTTCCCAGGCGATTTATTTGCGCCGGCGCCGAAAAACGGCCTAGTCACGCCCCCAGGACGCTCGCGAGCAGTGAGAAGCCGCGGCGAGGTGGCTCGGCGCTTGGGCGGGTGAAAGCAAAGAATCAGCATCGTCTGGAAGGCTACTGCATGCTCTACTCGGACTACTTCGCCGACGCTCCATTGCACGCTGAGAAAACATTTCGGCGCCGTTATTATAGAACTGAAAGCTTTTCCTATGGATTATGAATTCCATCCGGGAGTTCGACAGCTATTTGAAGTGCAAGAAGGATTGCACCGGCACACTTGGATTCACCTTGATCCAGAAGTCCATGACAGCTATGAGGATGCTTGCATACGGAGCTCCCGGTAATTCGACGACTATGGGCGCATGGCCGAGTCCACCACCATTGAGTGTTTCTACAAGTTCTACAGGGCAGTGGTGGCAGTGTTTGGACCGCAGTACTTGTGAACACCCAATGCGGAAGACACTGCTTAGATCCTAGCACAGAATGAAGCAAGAGGATTTCCTGCGATGTTTGAAACCATCGACTGCATGCATTGGAAATGGAAGAACTGTCCATTTGCTTGGCAGGGTTGTACAAAGGTGCCAAAGGCGGTTGCAGTGTGGTGCTTTTAGGCAGTGGCTACAGGACCTCTGGATTTGGCACTCTTTCTTTGGGATGCCAGGAGCTCACAATGACATCAACATCCTGCAGTACTCCCCAGTCTTTGCCAAGCTTGTTGAAGGTCATTCTCCTCCGGTGAACTTCGAGGTCAATGGACGGCAGTACAACAAGGTGTACTATCTACCTGATGGCATCTATCCGAGATGGTCGACATTTGTGAAGACCATCTCAAACCCTGTGCCAGGAGGCAAGAATGCCTGGTTTGCGAAGATTCAGGAGGCTTGTAGGAAGGATGTCGAGCGGGCATTTGGTGTGCTCCAATCTCGACTTGCTGTTGTCCGGTACCCCGCTCAGACCTGGTCGAAAGATCAAATGTGGGAGATCATGACTTGCTGTGTCATCTTGCACAACATGATCATTGAGAGCGAGCAGGAAGAGCCAGTGTTTGGCACTGAACCATACCACAGGCAGGGTCCTCTTGCCCAAGTTGATCACCATCTACCAGCAAACTGGACTGACTATCTCAATATGCGTTAGGAGATCCGAGACCCACAGGTGCATCAAGAACTGCAACATGATCTGGTGGAGCACATATGGACGCTCAAGGGTGAGGCCGGGAATGACATGTAATGAAACTTGAGTTTTTATTTGTTAAACTATATAATTTGTAGTAAACTATTTGATTTATGTGATGAAACACGCCGAAACACGCCGAACTATGTGACAAACTAATTGATTTCTATTTGTATGCGAAAATTTACGCCGAAACCCGCCGAACCGCGTCAAATATGGGCCGATTCACGCAGTTATCGGGCCGTTTTTTGACATATTTGGGCCGAAAGCTGAGCTGAATTCGGCGCCTGGGGGCGACCTGGGGGGCTACGGCCGGGTGCTGAACCGCACCCAGCGCCGAGTTTATCGCCGGCGCGCCCCCAGGCCGCTCTTTTTCGGCGCCCTGGGGGGCCGAACGGCTGGAGATGCTCTAACTACCGAGTCTCCTAGGGTGGCTCTACCTCCCTCTAGCCCGCTTAGCTACACATGCTCGCAATCAGTGCGGTGTTATAACTTAAGTGAATCCACATTACATGAAGATTGGCTACTTATGTGATTATGTCCATCTGCATATCTAGCATGGGAGTTTGGTTTCAGGAATTTCTTTTCCCATTTCTACTGTTTCGTTAGCCTCATGCATTGGTGGCTTTGGATCCAAACCAGAAGTATCTCTAGACCCGGGAATCCATTAGAGAACTACTAATTTCATTGAGTATGAGTGCTCTTACTCCATCATGGTGTCTCACGTTCTCTAGTGATCTTTCGCATGCTCTGTTTGCTCTCGTCCTATCTCTGGATCTATGCCATTGGCTCATCACCTTTTTCATCCATGATCTATTTGATAGCAGTAGAAAAAGTGTGTGTTGCCAAAAAGTTCTGGGATCTACTTCGTATAAGATTGAGCACTAATATGTGTATTGGCACACACACAATTAATTGATAATCGATCTGCATGGTTGAATGTTGTGGAGCCCCTGAAACCAGCTAGTACATTCATTCCAATTCATGGCTTGGCAAAGAACGAAATGAAAGGTTGCTAGCTAGCTAGCTAACTTGAATGATCGAAACCGTCGTGTTGTATCTTAATGTGTTGTGTCCGTCTTAATTCTACAGTAAAGAGTGGTACTATTCTAGGGTAAGGTGTACGTTCTCATACGATATGTGGGCAAGATATATATTGATAATGAGTAGGACTTTGTATAGGGGTGAAAACCATAAAACCACCACAATACTGACGTCATTAGCACAAAAAATACCATGCTACAAGCAGCAAGCAAAAACACCGAACACAAAATTAAACTTTGATAAAAGAAAACATTGATCTTGTGTTGAACCATGTTTTGGCGTGTCGAAGCGCAGATGTGGAAAAGAAAAAAATGCCACCATGGCAAATGCATTTGGTCTTCTTCCTCCTTTCTCTTTCTAGCATTACATCAAGCACTACATGTGCATTAGATAGCAGCACCAGCCTCGCTCTGGTGCCCGACCCGGTCGCTCTGGCGTGCCTCGTTGGCTGGTGAGTCGGGCCACCGCGTCCGCCCCTCCGCACCCTTCTCCTTCTGTCCCTGGAGCCTTCCTGCGTCGCCTCCACGCCGACCATGCCCAATGAGCCGCCGCATCCGTCCGCACGCCTCAGCTGCCACGCAGCACGCCGGGCATGGAAGTGACATACAGCAACGCCGCGACACCCCCGATTGTTGGCACAGGCCCGACCTTGACGATGCAGTTGTCGAGTACTTTCCGACAGTGCCCTCGTACAAGCTAGTTGTTGCCGATTACTCTCCGGTGAGAATGGCGGCGCCCGCACGCGTCACCACATCGGCGCCGGACGAGCCGACGGGGATTTCTCCCGACCACGAGCAGGGCTCCTTCCACCTTGCCAGCTAGCCATGTCCTACACGTCCACCACCTAGCAGGTCAACGTAACCCTTTCTTAGGCCGATCTTCTGCAACAACATGTCCATATCTCCTTCTCGATGCCTGCTATTCCAAAAAAATAACAATAATCATGATTTCTTGTTTTGTTATTATCAGAGTTGGTTCTGGCCAGGTCACCGCATACGAGTTATCTCAACTGCATCGAGGCATATGGTAGTGGAGCAACCTATATATGCAGAGATAAACAATATGTTGCACGAGTTACTTAATTCAAGCTACACCTTTCCCGCAATAATAATAAGGCTGGTTGTAATTAATGGGAGTATCATAACTAGTATCATGCATGCCAATTAGGCAACTTTGATGAGGTGGCATAGAATTAAATGAAGTGTAATAAATGCTACACTAGTATGTGTCATGCATGGCAATAAATGAAGTCATCTATGATACTACCATATGATACTTTGCATTAGGGAGGTAGTATCATACACTAGTATCATATGCATGATACTAACTTATGATACTACCCATTACAACCAGCCTAATAATTCAAGCTGCACCTAGCCATGTGCGACATGCCAGCCTGGCCTGAAAGACCGACAACGGAGCTCCTCTTGGTTCCACTTGCCAACCTAAGCAGCTCTAGATTTTTTGTGCGGAAATAAGGTTGGTCGTAATGAAAGTATCATAAGCGGTATCATGCATGCTAATTAAACTTTTTAAATGATATGCCACATAATTAAATGAGGAAAGAGAGGATGTAGTATCATAGTATGATACCGTATCATATTAAATGTTGTATTAGTTTGTGTCATGCTTTGTGTCATGCATGGCAATTTATAAGGCAACCTAAGATACTAATTTATGATACTATGCATTACGAAAGTAGTATCACACACTAGTACCGTATGCATGATACTAGTATATGATACCCCCATTACAACCAGCCTAAGATGTTGGCTCCCCGTGCCATAAATATTATATTTTATTACAAAAAGATAGAGCAAAGTAATTAGTCAGAAAATGATAAATTCGGTAACATAACTTTACACACTTAGGAGTTATTTGGATAACTATTATTAGAGAATCAGTTTTCTTTGGACTCGTTTGGCAGCGCAAATAACTTTTTTGTTGAAAGATCCAGGAAATTGATGGCTTCAATTAGATTTAGCAGAAAGCAACGGAAGAGCGACATGGGGAGGATCTGAAGATCATAGAGAAAAGAAAATTAATGGCAACCATATTGGCCGCTGAACAGCATTACACTAGCACGGCGGAATGCCATCCACCCATAGCAAGACAACAGCTCTGATTCCGGTGGAGAACTACAGAGAGCAAAGCAATGTTGGCGTGACGGAAGATCACCGAATGGACCACTTGTCGCCTGTCATCGTACACCAACGATGCCCCGTACCGCGGCTTCTACTTCACAACAACAAGCAGCCGAGGTAGTCTCACGGACACGCCGGAGAAGAGCCGACTACCGCGACCAATGCCACGCCTCCGACAATGCTCGCCACAGTCACCGTCGCCATGGAAGCGAGCAGCATGAACAGCCTCCCCCACCTATCACTAGTCCCTCTGGCGGGTAAGGAGCTCCTGGAAGGATGCCCCAAGAGGTAAGACACACGTCACCATCATCGTCCGATCCTAGGGGATCAAGGGTTTCCCCCGAGCTAGGCTATGGGTAGCACTACTACACAAAGGCCTATGCATGTTTCACAATGCAATTGTCACATCCATCCAGGAGGAACAAAAGCAACATGGGAAATAGAAAGTGTTTCCAATAGTTAAGAAAGCTCATCCAGAGATCTGCAGAAGAAAGAAGACACCAAACTCAAAAGTATTTGGCTAGGTACACCAATTTGCAAGGAATAGAGGTATTACATATATAGGAAACCATTCGAGATTGCATATTGTTGCACTGGGTGTGACAAGCTTAGTCAACCACTCTAATTATTTATAACCCAATTACTATCACTAGTAGGAAAAGGGCCTATTGTCCCGGTTCATAAGGGCCTTTAGTCCCGGTTCTGGTACCGGGACTAAAGAGTCGTTACTAAAGCCTCCCCCTTTAGTCCATGTTCTTACACGAACCAGGACTAAAGGTCGTCCACGTGGCCGCTGCCTGGAGGTCCACCTTTAGTCCCGGTTGATAACACCAACCGGTACTAAAGGGAATTTTATGAATTTTTTTGATTTTTTTTAAAAAAAATTCTTGATTTTCAAATTTCTGAATTATTTTAACCTATAATCTCTAATCACCCCTCATCACTGCTCAATTTAACCTCTAATCTCTAATCACCCCTCATCATTTCAAATCATCTAACTTCCCGGACGGTCACCCATTCTCTCACTACTCCAGCCTGAGCATGCTTAACTTCCGGGTTCTATTCTCCCTCATTTCCAAGTCTGCACTTGTTGTTTTCCTCACAATAGAAAGATGCCAATCCTATTAACCTTCAGGAATTTAGCTTGAGCATGAAGTCACACATTTCACTGTTTGAATTTGAAACTACTGTTCTAAAAAACAATAATTATTTAGTAACACTAATATTTCTTGAATAAGTAGTTTGACCACAGTTTGACCATAGTTTGACCATAGTTTGACACAGTTTGACCAGATTTGACCAAAATTCAAAAAAACTGAAATAATTATTTAGTAACACTAATATTTCTTGAATAAGTAGTTTGACCATTGTTTGACCACAGTTTGACCAGATTTGACAAAAATTCAAAAAAATGGAAATAATTATTTAGTAACACTAATATTCTTGAATAATTATTTAGTAACACTAATACTTCTTGAATAAGTAGTTTGACCATAGTTTGACCAGATTTAACAAAAATTAAAAAAAATTAAGCATACATTTTTTTCCTTTTAGAATTTGAGGGTTCTAAAAATTTGCAAACCGGCCGTAGGCTGTCAAAATCGGATGCGGATTTTTGTGCTCAACATTTTGATATATTATACGTTTTTTTTCTGACATAGTATGCAAAAGTTATAGCCGTTTTACATTTTTCCTACACTTTTTGCAAAACATGTCCAAATTTAAGTTTTTAAATTCTCCTAACTAGTAGATGTAGTAACATAACTACATCTCGAAGGATTTTAATTTTTGAAGTTCTTATCATTTTCTTTTGCTTTTTACAAAAATGAAAAGGC
>NC_041386.1:682358245-682369027 GCF_002162155.2 Triticum dicoccoides | reverse complement strand
AGTACGTTTGAAAATGCACGAACCGGTACTAATGCCTCAAACCCCATTAGTACCGGTTGGTGGTTCAAACCGGGACTAAAGGTCTAACCTTTAGTACCGGTTCGTGCCACGAACCGGTACTAAAGGGCATCGCACCCTTTAGTCCCGGTTCGTGGCACCAACCAGGACTAAAGGTCCCATTTGAACCGGGACTAATGTCTTTACCGCATGAACCGGGACCAATGCTCACATTAGTCCCGGTTCATGACTGAACCGGGACTAATGGACTTATCTGTCCCGAACGAAAGCCTTGTTTTCTACTAGTGTATCTACCAAGATTAAAGGTGAATGTTGTAATAATTTAAATGTTCTATGTACCACAGAGCTGACCCACACAATATAAGCATACATATATTGATAAAAAAAATTATTTTCATTCGAGGTTTTCCTGGATTTGGATGTCCATGTACTACAAGCTCTTAAATAGTTTTCACTAGTTGTTTCCCTCAATGAGTGGCTAAGAAAGATGAGTCGCTGGCCTTGGTCTTTGCTTGTAACAGGCAAATTCTACCACTGGCATGTAGCAGCCTGGAAGCTGATCCCGTTTAATTAGAGGGAAACCAAAGAGTGGGAGATATAATAAGCCACAGGTCAACAACAAGATGCACACCCAAGCAGCGGCGCATCGCCTTCTTCATGTTTGCGGTTGACACTAAAAGACATCCATGCCTTGTGAACGAGGAAAGCCGACTATAACAGGAACATTGTGTCATCAACTGCCATTGTAAGGCAGAGCTCCGTCTACCCCCGACATGTCCCCCACGTCCTCGATCCCTCGGACCATCATAGCCCGTTCTTGGACTGATCCTCATCACCACTCAGTTGATGTCTCCTTCCTGGTGCCTCTTATTCCATAAGTTTTTTTCACCATTCTTTTGTTGTTTTCATATCACTGGTAGAAAAAGAGGCTTCCGTCCAGCCCCATTAGTCGCGAAACTGTAGGAACCGCGACTAATGAAGTCTTTAGTCGCGGTTCGGCAGACGAACCGCGACCAAAGGCTTGGGCCAGGGCGCTCGGTGGCCAGCTGGTGCACGTGAGGGGCTTTAGTCGCGGTTGGCCAGGCCAACCGCGACTAAAGGTGCCCAAAGGCCTTTAGTCGTGGTTGGCCTGGCCAACCGCGACTAAAGCTCCTCCCCTATATATACCAGTTCAGCGCACTCACTTAGCTATTTGGTGCCACTTCTCTTCACAAGGGGGTGTAGGTTTGCTTTTGGTTCCTCTTATGCACACAAGGTGTTTGATGAAATGTCCAACAACGTGAAACAAACATGATATGAAGTGTTGGAGCCACACTTGAGGTTCCTCCTCGATCGCGGTTAGCAACTTGAACCTTTCATGCATGTGTGTCATTGATAAAATATGCATGTGTGTTGTTCATTGTTTAATTTCTATTGTTTATAGCTAGTTAGTTTAACAAATGCATGATGGTTAATTATATATTTTATATTATAATAATGTAGATGAATCGGCAATGGATGTATGGTAACCGACTCTCCTGCGAGTTCACTACGGGTTTGAAAGATTTCCTCGTAGTGGCTAATGCGAACAAGCAGAAGGGTTTTGTTATCTGTCCATGTGTTGACTATAAGAATCAGAAGGGTTACTCTTCCTCAAGAGAAGTTCACCTGCACCTGCTTCGGCACGGTTTCATGCCAAGCTATAATTGTTGGACCAAGCATGGAGAAAGAGGGGTTATAATGGAAGAAGATGAAGAAGGGGATGATTTCATCGATGAAAGCTATCTTGCTCATTTCGGTGATACTTTCATGGAGGATGCTGAAGGTGAAGGGGAAGGTGAAGGGGAAGGTGAAGGGGAAGGTGAAGGTGAAGGTGAAGAAGAGGCACGTGATGAGACCGTTGATGATCTTGGTCGGACCATTGCTGATGCACGGAGACGCTGCGAAACTGAAAAGGAGAGGGAGAATTTGGATCGCATGTTAGAGGATCACAGAAAGTCGTTGTACCCCGGATGCGATGATGGTCTGAAAAAGCTGGGCTGCACACTGGATTTGCTGAAATGGAAGGCACAGGCAGGTGTAGCTGACTCGGCATTTGAAAACTTGCTGAAAATGTTGAAGAATATGTTTCCAAAGAATAACGAGTTGCCCGCCAGTACGTACGAAGCAAAGAAGGTTGTCTGCCCTCTAGGTTTAGAGGTTCTGAAGATACATGCATGCATCAACGACTGCATCCTCTACCGCGGTGAATACGAGAATTTGAATGAGTGCCCGGTATGCACTGCATTGCGTTATAAGATCAGAGGCGATGACCCTGGTGACGATGTTGAGGGCGAGAAACCCAGGAAGATGGTTCCCGCCAAGGTGATGTGGTATGCTCCTATAATACCACGGTTGAAACGTCTGTTCAGGAACAAAGAGCATGCCAAGTTGTTGCGATGGCACAAAGAGGACCGTAAGTCGGACGGGGAGTTGAGACACACCGCAGATGGAACGCAATGGAGAAAGATCGACAGAGAGTTCAAAGATTTTGCAGCTGACGCAAGGAACATAAGATTTGGTCTAAGTACAGATGGCATGAATCCTTTTGGCGAGCAGAGCTCCAGCCATAGCACCTGGCCCGTGACTCTATGCATCTACAACCTTCCTCCTTGGTTGTGCATGAAGCGGAAGTTCATTATGATGCCAGTGCTCATCCAAGGTCCGAAGCAACCCGGCAACGACATCGATGTGTACCTAAGGCCATTACTTGATGAACTTTTACAACTGTGGGGCAGACCTGGTGTCCGTATGTGGGATGAGCACAAAAAAGAGTGAATTCCCCTCCTGTTATGCCCGTTGTCAATTTCGCTTCACATTTTTAAGCAGCATGAATTGCATTACCGCGGTTCAAAAGAATTCCCCTCCTGAGAAGTTATGGCACAATTTTAAATGTTGGAGTGGTACAAAGGCACCCAACAAATTTCGTGTCAATGTTGGAGCTAGCACGGCATCTTACAGAGCTACTCATCGATTCAAACTACTGCTCAAATTTTAGTTTCCAAATTCACCATGCCATTTCGCATGATTTGTTCAATTATTCTTCTGTTAATTGTTATCCAGGAATCTATTGCCTTGCACCACACTAACATTTCCGCTGTTTTTTCCTCTGTTTGAATGAATAGAAGGAGAAGTCTCCCTATGTTGCCAAGGCTGAGATGCTCAAGGCTGAGTACACCAAGAAGATCGATGCTTACAACTACCCGTAGGTATAATATTAACGCCAAACACCTCCAAGCATCAGTGTTTCCCTAACTGCTCAACATGTTGATCTGCTCTAAACACATGAAAACTTGTTGTGTATAGGGTGACTACTGATGCGGCACACCAAGCAACAGTGGGGGAAGGGGGTCTCTGGAATGTCGCTGTTGTCGCTTATTGCTGAAGTCACCAATTTATGATGGATGGTCGCTGTTAGTTTAGCTCCTTGGTAGTCCCTCCTCTCTTTCAGGCAGCAGCTGCTGCTGCTTGCCAGTTTTTGATAGAAAGAAGTTTACATTTCAGCAATAGGAGCAAGGTGTGTACTGAACATGAAACATTAAAATATTGCGTCAGAGAGGGGGGCTACCAAATTGATCTGCTCTTTCATCCATGGTGGCATCCTTGCATCCATGTAGCTGCTGCTGCTGCTAACCTTGAAGATGCAGCTCCTCGTTCTGCTGCTGTACCAAACGAACCTTGCCACGTGGCCGCGTCCTGCAGATGCCACATTGATCCAATTAGCAACAGCTAAACTGTCAGTTGAATGGAGAACACTTTGATGCATCACCGGCATGGCATAAACCAGAGCACTGGTCCGAGTCCAAGCCGATAAATCGGAGTGCTACCAAAGGAAGACATCAAACAGTGAGTTGTGCTACTTGATCATTCAGATCGGCAAGATCTATCTTCCGTTTGAGCATAATGTTTCAGCATTCAGATCAATAATTTCAGCATTCAGATCAATAGCGCCGACACGGTAGATTAGATACACAGAAAAGAACCATTTCAGGCATTAGGATCACTAGATCCAGTGTAGGACCTACTATGCTATTGCGCCGCATCATAGTAAATTAATTGTTATACCTACCAAATCACGATTGCCATATAAAGTAGCTGCTTGAACAAAAAGAAAGTCGTGTAGATCTCAGCACAAGGACAAAAAGGCCCGAACCAACTACCAAGCTGTAACACTTTTCTGCCTGCCTACACCAACCGGTCAAACAATCTCTGCTTCAACTTGAAGAGAAAGCAATGTCATCATGTTCGACACAAACACACAAACATCATGGTTCAGGGATCAAGAACTCTGAAAAAACTACACAAGCATCCTACTACTAGGCTACTATTAACGGAATGGCATGGATTCGCAATGGGATGAACTTCAAAATTGCATGGTGAACTAATCAGATCGCATTGCGGATGCAGGGGAGAATTCGAGGGGAGCAAACCTGAGCAGGGCAGGGAAGGTGCGGACGAGGGGCATCCCGACCATGGTGTCTCTCCCTAGCCTGTGCCGGCTCCAAGGGGCACCCCGCCCATGGTGTCCCGGTGCTCGAGCGAGGACGACGTCCTGGATCTGGGAGGGAGAGAACACGAGGTGAGGAAGTGAGGGAGGGTTGTGAGGAGGAGGAGGGGAGGAGATTGAGTGGAGGGATGCACCTGAGCCCGCCGTCCGCGTCGCCATGGCTGACATGCTCGATCTGCGGCATAGCCGGGGCTCGGGGGGAGGGCACGGTCGATCTGGTCGATGCGTGCCGGGTTGGATGGAGCGGAGGTGATGGGGTCGCGGTGGTGTGCTGGGAGCAGCAGATCGTCAGGATCGGCCGAGGAGCACGCCGACGACGCACTTCCTGGTGTCGAGGGTGACGCGGTTGTAGTGGTCGACGATGCTGAGCAGCACCAGCGGGTGCACAACCACCTTGTCGAACTGGTCCTCGAGGAGAGGAGGTGGTGGCCGTCAATGGTGGGGATGGGGGGCGACGGCGGCGGCGGCGTCCATCTCCGCCTGGATCGCGCGCGTGTTGGTGCAGGGAGGGGAGGGGAGTTGGCTCGCGAGATTTGGTCGCGAGGGGGCGACTCAGACAGGAGGGGGGTGGAAGGGAGGATGGCCGGTGCTGGGGGTGATGAGGAGGTCGTCGGCGGTGGGTATGGGGGAGGCCGGCGGCGGGGTTGGGATGGGAGAGAGAGGGAGGTCGGGCAGAGTGGAGAGGGGGATCTGGGACGAGGTGGCGGCGGCGAGGAGCCGAGGGAGGAGAGGTGGACGGATGCGGGTTAGGGTTTGGGCTGTGGATGGATGGCTGGATGGAGAGGTGGACAGTTAGACGGATGGATGGGCGGCCATGTCATCAATCCGTGTGACAACTAAACCAACCAATAAGAATAGAGCACATATAATTGTTTTTTTTCTTTTGTTTTTCTTCTATTTTTACAGATGAAAAAATCAAAAAAATGGTCTCACATTGTGCATAAGTTTGTATCTTGAATGACAAACAATGTTGACTAAGGAATTTTTCATTTTCTTTGCATGAAAAAATCATTTTTCATTTTTCGATTGCCCCAGATGAGATTTTTTGTGAAGGACCTACCAAATAATTGTTGCAAAATTGGACCAAATCATTTTTATAAAATACTAGGCCATATTTAATGCACAATTGACCAAATGGTTGGGTGTAAAAAGTTTTGATCCACCTCTCGTGAAAAAGACAAATTTATGCCGATTCAGTTGGAAGCGGGTCAAATTTGAACTGCAGCTGCATCATAGTTTGCTATTTATTTTTTCCAAAAGTCATTTCTAGGTACATAAGTATCTATTTAATCAGAGAAACACCAAAAAAATCCAAGATTCAACCACTAGCTAGGAACGGTCATTCCCGCTGTTTTGACCGCATTTTAAAACGGGCATAAAAAATTCAAATAATTGGGAAACCTTCACGTTGTGTCATTATATGTGGCCAAGTTCCCAGGAAAAATAACAAACTTGCAATACGGCAATTATTTTAAAAAAGTGTTCTCAGAAACGAGCTATCACGTGTGAAGATTCATGGCTATCAAGCCAAATAATCAATCTTATGGTCACATTCTTGGCATAGTTTGTTCAAATGATCTCATATTGTGCAAAAGGGTGCATCTTGGAATGGCAAACAATGTTACCTAAGAAAGTTTTCATTTTCTGTGCACGGAAAAACCATTTTCCATTTTTAGATTGCCCCAAATGAGGTTTTTTGTGAAGGACCTACCAAATAATTGTTGCAAAATTGGACCAAATCATTTATATAAAATACTAGGCCATATTTAATGCACAATTGACCAAATGGTTGGGTGTAAAAAGTTTTGATCCACCTCTCGTGAAAAAGACAAATTTATGCCGATTCAGTTGGAAGAGGGTCAAATTTGAACTGCAGCTGCCTCATAGTTTTCTATTTATTTTTTCCAAAAATCATTTCTAGGTACATAAGTATCTATTTAATCAGAGAAACACCAAAAAAATTCCAAGATTCAACCACTAGCTAGGAACGGTCATTCCCTCCGTTTTGACCGCATTTTGAAACGGGCATAAAAAATTCAAAAAAATTCAAATAATTGGGAACCTTCGCATTGTGTCATTATATGTGGCCAAGTTCCTAGGAAAAATAACAAACTTGCAATACGGAAATTATTTTCAAAAAGTGTTCTCAGGCACGAGCTATCATGTGTGAAGATTCATGGCTATCAAGCCAAATGATCAATCTTATGGCCACATTTTTGGCATAGTTTGTTCAAATGATCTCATATTGTGCAAAAGGGTGCATCTTGGAATGGCAAACAATGTTGCCTAAGAAAGTTTTCATTTTCTGTGCACGGAAAAACCATTTTCCATTTTTCGATTACCCCAAATGAGGTTTTTTTGTGAAGGACCTACCAAATAATTGTTGCAAAATTGGACCAAATCATTTTTATAAAATACTAGGCCATATTTAATGCACAATTGACCAAATGGTTGGGTGTAAAAATTTTTGATCCACCTCTTGTGAAAAAGACAAATTTATGCTGATTCAGTTGGAAGCGGGTCAAATTTGAACTGCAACTGTCTCATAGTTTGCTATTTATTTTTTCCAAAAATCATTTCTAGGTACATAAGTATCTATTTAATCAGAGAAACACCAAAAAAATTCCAAGATTCAACCACTAGCTAGGAACGGTCATTCCCGCTGTTTTGACCGCATTTTGAAACGGGCATAAAAAATTCAAATAATTGGGAAACCTTCGCGTTGTGTCATTATATGTGGCCAAGTTCCCAGGAAAAGTAACAAACTTGCAATACGGCAATTATTTTAAAAAAGTGTTCTCAGAAACGAGCTATCACGTGTGAAGATTCTCGGCTATCAAGCCAAATGATCAATCTTATGGCCACATTCATGGCATAGTTTGTTCAAATGATCTCATATTGTGCACAAGGGCACATCTTGGAATTCGAAACAATGTTGCCTAAGGAAGTTTTCATTTTCTTTGCACGGAAAATTCATTTTTAATTTCCCGAGTGCCCAAAAGGAGGTTTTTTTGTGAAGGAACTACCAAATAATTGTTGCAAAAATGGACCAAATCAATTTTATAAAATACTAGGCCCTATATAATGCACAATTGACAAAATGTATTGGTGAAAAAAGTTTTGATCCACCTCTGGTGAAAAAGACAAACTGTCGTCGATTCAGTTGGAAATGGATCAAATTTGAACTGCAGCTGCCTCATAGTTTGCTCTTTATTTTTTCCAAAAATCATATCTAGGTAAATAAGTATCTATTTAATCAGAAATACATGGTTTGATGGCGAGACATCGAGGTTTAGACGGTGGCCGAGGGCCCCAACTCTAGAGCACGTAATCTCGCATGCCCGCCGCGTGGTCACCGCGTGACCGTGGGTTGCCATGTGTTCTGGGCGGCCTAGGCATGTCTAGTGGGTTGGGCACTCCCCAGGTAGGTGCTAGGAAGCAAATCACAACATAAGATTCTCACGAGGAGACCGATCGATGCTCAAACATGAATAAGCAGCCAAGTGTTTGATTTGCGGTACGGGAAATGCACATGGCTAATGGGCGTGAGTTTTGGCTGAGGATGATCAGTTACTAAGAAGATCGTCTTCACAAATTTTCACCTCAAAAGGAGGAGCCTATGTGGTACTTGATTTACAAAGTACCACACTGGACATAAATACGAATGTTGAAGTTGGGCTCAAAATAATGAATGGATTGAGCTGGCATTTGGTGGAGGATGGTTATTTGGGCATCGTCGATTTCTTCCGAAAATTCATCCAGTAAGAAAGAAAGGCAAGCATTACAACGGCAAGGCCGAAGCCTGCGGAACGCACTGGTGCTGAGGTATTTGATATGGTCAAGGATTTGAAAGTCATCTTTGGAAAGGGTCCTGGCGGATAATCAGTTCTGAAGGGAGCTGACGGGCATGCAGCCATGTGGAAGAAGAAATCTATATTCTGGGAGCTAGAATATTGGAAAGTCCTAGAAGTCCGCTCTGCAATCGACGTGATGCACGTTACGAAGAATATTTGCGTGAACCTCCTAAGCTTCTTGGGCGTGTATGGGAAGACAAATGATACAAAGGAAGCACGGAAGGACCAGCAACGTTTGAAAGACCCTGATGACCGGCATCCGGAATGGTTTCAAGGTCGTGCCAGCTACGCTCTGACCAAAGAAGAGAAGGTCATCTTTTTTGAATGCCTGAGCAGTATGAAGGTCCCGTCTGGATTCTCGTCCAATATAAAGGGAATAATAAACATGGCGGAGAAAAAGTTCCAAAACCTGAAGTCTCACGACTGCCACGTGATTATGACGCAATTGCTTCCGATTGCTTTGAGGGGGCTCCTACCGGAAAATGTTCGAGTAGCCATTGTGAAGCTATGTGCATTCCTCAATGCAATCTCTCAGAAGGTAATCAATCCAGAAGATCTACCACGGTTACAGAACGATGTGATCCAATGTCTTGTCAGTTTCGAGTTGGTGTTCCCGCCATCCTTCTTCAATATTATGACGCACCTCTTGGTTCACCTAGTCGAAGAGATTTTCATTCTCGGTCCTGTATTTCTACACAATATGTTCCCCTTCGAGAGGTTCATGGGAGTATTAAAGAAATATGTTCGTAACCGTGCTAGGCCAGAAGGAAGCATCGCCAAGGGCTATGGAAATGAGGAGGTAATTGAGTTTTGTGTTGACTTTGTTCCTGACCTTAAGCCGATTGGTCTTCCTCGATCGCGGCACGAGGGGGGACTAAGTGGAAAAGGCACGATCGGAAGGAAATCAACGATATGTATGGACGGCCATTCTCTGACTGAAGCACACCACACTGTACTGACCAATTCCAGCTTGGTGGCTCCGTACTTTGAGAAACACAAGAATATTTTACGCTCGGACAACCCGGGGAAGCCTGAATCCTGGATTAGGAAGGCCCACATGGAGACTTTCGGCAGTTGGTTGAGAAAACATTTAATGAATGACAATGATGTTGTAGATCAGCTGTACATGTTGGCCAAGACACCATCTTCGACTATAACGACTTTCCAAGGGTACGAGATAAATGGGAATACATTTTACACGATCACCCAAGATAAAAAGAGCACCAACCAAAACAGTGGTGTCCGCTTTGATGCAGCAACCGAGAATGGGCAAAAGGTCACATATTATGGTTACATAGAGGAGATATGGGAACTTGACTATGGACCCTCCTTTAAGGTCCCTTTGTTCCGGTGCAAATGGTTCAAGCTAACAGGAGGTGGGGTAAAGGTGGACCAGCAATACGGAATGACAATGGTGGATTTCAACAATCTTGGTTACCTTGACGAACCATTCGTCCTAGCGAAAGATGTCGCTCAGGTTTTCTATGTGAAGGACATGAGTAGCAAACCGAGGAAACGGAAAGATAAGAAAACGATCAGTACATCATGCGATGATCCAAAGCGCCACATTGTTCTTTCAGGGACAAGAAACATCGTGGGAGTGGAGGACAAGACAGACATGTCAGAAGATTATAATATGTTTGCTGAAATTCCGCCCTTCAAAGTGAACACCGACCCAAGCATTAAGTTAAATGATGAGGATGCTCCATGGATACGGCACAATCGTAAGCAAGCAGGGACACAAGGTAAGAAATGATGTGTAATAATTTATTGTACCAAACTTTGTTGAATGGATCATGTGAATTATATTACCCGTTATGTGTTTGGTGTCCATTTTCGAATGATTCGAGATACCACTGATGATACATGAAATTTGGAGTGATTTAGTCATACTCCTGCCTAGGCGTATAATATGCATACTCGTAGTCTTCATAGCCGCCGCCGTTGTACTGGTAGTCGTCGCCTTCTAAGTTGTCGTCGTCGTCGTCGCTGCTGTCGTCGCTGTCGTACTCCTGCCTAGGCGTATAAAATTTTGAATTGAATTAGTTTTATTTTTCTGAATTTTTTGATATATTATTTGTATTTTTAACATTTTGAATTGAATTAGTTTTATTTTTCTTAATTTTTTGATATATTATTTGTATTTTTAGAATTTTGAATTGAATTAGTTTTATTTTTCTGAATTTTTTGATATAATATTTGTGTTTTTAACATATTGAATTGAATTAGTTTTAGTTTTCTGAATTTTTTGATATATTATTTGTATTTTTAACATTTTGAATTGAATTAGTTTTATTTTTCTTAATTTTTTGATATATTATTTGTATTTTTAGAATTTTGAATTGAATTAGTTTTTTTTTCTGAATTTTTTGATATAATATTTGT
>NC_041386.1:682353677-682356788 GCF_002162155.2 Triticum dicoccoides | reverse complement strand
TTTTGTCGATAAGAGAACAAAAAAAGATTGCTTCAAGAAGCTTATGGAACATTTCGTTCTACCTCCGGAATACAACAAATTCGATGAGGAGGGTAACAAGATTGAGGAAAACAAGGAGAGGAGGAGGCTAGTCAAACAGTTCGCTCTTCATAAGATGGCCGACGCATTCCGGAAATTCAAGCAAAATCTAGCCCATGACTTTGTCAAGCAGAACAAGACTCCGGATTTCAAAGGACAATATGAGAAACTGAAACATGATTGGCCAGAATTTGTGAAGCAAAAGAAATCGGAGCAGTTCATTCAAATATCGAAAAAAAATAAGGAAAATGCGGCTAAGAAGGAGTACAATCATATTATGGGGCCAGGAGGGTATCGCCTTTGGGAGCCTAGGTGGGAGAAGATGGAGAACGAGCTGAGGGCGCGAGGAATCCGTCCAGGTATGGAGGGATGGGACCCAAGGGCCAAAAGCTGGTGGTACGGGCATGGGGGAACGCTGAACCCGGAGACAGGGGAGTGTGTTTACCGGGGCAAAATAATTAAACCCACCCAAGCCCTTATTGACGCAATGAGGGATGCTCAAGAGGGGAAGATCAAGTTCAACAGAGAGAACGACGCGCTGACAAAAGCCCTCGGGAATCCTGAACACGGAGGACGTGTACGAGGCATGGGGCACATTCCGTGGAAAATAGGCTTCCCCCAGAACGATGACCCGTACGGTTACAGAAGCCGGAAGAGAAAGATGGATCGGGAAGCAGATGTTGTGGCGCGGTTGGCATCGGAAATGGATGTGATGAAGAAAACCGTGAGTGTACTAGTAGCCGAAAGAGATGCAGCTCGGGCGCAGCATGAAGATCATCCAGCGGATCTCAGAAGCCAGCAGCGGAGAAGCAGTGTGGCTTCCACGGAGGCCCCACCGGCTGGTGCAGATGCACCGACGATCGAAATTACTGCACCGGAGCCTCTGGTGGTCGAAATTACTGCACCGGAGCCTTTGGTGGTCGAAATTACTGCACCGGAGCCTCCTCGCTACCCCGTGGACGATATAAAGGAGATGAAAGAATGTCATCTGTATTATCCTATCGGGAACATGTCCATGAAGGTAGCCATCGGCAGTGCTTTACCATGTTTACCTGGAGCACTCCACCACAACAACCCCATTCAAGATGGCTATGCTCGTGTCACGGTGGAGGACATAGTCCAAGGGTTTGAGGACCTGGAGATTGACATTGCTACACCTGAAGGGGAGAAAAGACTTGGAGATGTCAAGCGCCATTTCATTCTATGGTAAAAGAAGTTTATCAAGTTTCCAGGCGAGGCGCCAAGGACAACAAGTCCACCCCCTACGGTGGTGGCGGTTCACCTACACCTCCGTCACGTCAGCCGACGCCCCCCAGTCCACAACGTCCGGCGGGTGATCAGACGCCGCCCCCCAGTCCTCGTCCGGTGGGTGATCAGACGCCGCCGGGCGGAGAACCAGGAGAACAAAGCCTTGGAGGAGGCCGAAAAACGGAATTAGAAAGTAAAAAAAGCGGGAAACGAGTTGCCCAGCTCGGGGAACAAAGTAAACAATCGATTGCCCCGCTTATAGTGAAAGCCGCCGGTCCGGATGACCCCGATATCATAGCAGCTGCGGCAGCACATGGATTGACTGTAACGAGTGCCAGAGAACAAGCGGCCAACTTAGGTATTACTCTTCGTGAACTGTTAGGCCTTGATGAGGCGCCAGTGAAGGAGGTAGTAATTACATATGTGAAGAATGGGCCTCTCGTCGAGCCTGCGCAGGAAGAGGATCTACCTCCACAAATGAAAGGTCTGCTGAAATGGTACAAGGGTTACATAAAAAATAAAAACGCCAAAGAATATATTTATGCGGAAGTTAGATATGAGCATCACTTCAAGCATTACTATGTACAAATTCATCTGAGTGAATTGTTCCAGCTTTTCAATCTGCGCGAGCTCGACAAATCTATCATCAGTTGCTACGTTCTGTAAGTGATTTATTTCTACCCCATCTCGTTCATATTGCCTGCACTATATATATGTCCTAACTGTATTGTTGTGTCCGCTATTATACATGCAGAATGAAGATTAAGGAATGCAGAGTAAGGAACATCCATGATGTTGGGTTCATTGACCCACACATCGTTAATGGATATGTGTTGGAGCATCACCCCGCCGACATGGACGCAGACCTGTGGCAGTTTCTTACAAAGCAGGAACTCAAAAGTGATATTCTATTTCCTTACCATTTTGGGTGAGTGTTTCTGTCTTGAGCACATTCTCTTTTATTTACTCCATGCATGGTATGTGGCCGGCTAATCGATGAGTTATGCATGACGTACTGTGCATGTATCGTGTCCGCAGGTTTCACTGGATTCTGCTAGTAATTAAAGTTGACACCTCAGAATGTCTCGTCCACGACTCTCTGAATAAGGATCCAAAGCTTTGGGGCGACATGAGAAGAATGCTGCAGAAGTAATTATTTTCATTCATTTGCGCTCTATATCGATCGGCCTATTTCGTTCATTTCCTAATATCAAGTAACTAATAACTCTCTTGTTCATTTAATTTTCTTTGCCTCTTAGGGTTTGGAGACGGTTCGTAGATACAAAGGTCGGTGAATTCAAAAAAGAGCTAGAATTCAAAAGGTCAAAGGCTAAGAATGGTGAGGATATTCAGCCAGCGGGGACCAATCTATGTGCATACTATGTCTGTGAGATGATCCGGAGATACACCTCTGAGCGGGTTCGGAGTGATACCAATGCTCAGAGGAATAACCTCCGGATGATGCTTAGTCCAGAAGCTCGCTTCCGACCACTTCAAGAGGAACTAGCTGGATGGTTCAGGAGGGAAGTCCTCCATCCTAAAGGAGAACACCATTACGAGGACGTAGAACTTTATATGCATTAAATTATGTATGGAAACTTGTTCAAAATTGTATATGGTCATCCGATGATATTGAATATATATTGTATATTCCTCTTGAATTCTTTTTGGTTCTAATTTCAAATTTGTTTGAAATTGTACATTCATATGCATGTATGTAGTACCGTAGAATATGTGAAACTCCTTCAAAATTAAAATAAAGCACAAAAAAAATAAAACAATACA
>NC_041386.1:682341190-682353026 GCF_002162155.2 Triticum dicoccoides | reverse complement strand
TAAAGGGGGGGGGCCTTTAGTCGCGCCCGTTCGGTCGCGGTTGCTTAACCGCGACTAATGGCAGTTGTGAACCGCGACCAAAGGCCCTTTTTCCACCAGTGTATTTTCCTTCTAGCCACGTCACTGAATGCGAGGCATCTCAACTACGCTGTTTAGGATTTCCCATTGGGGGAAGTGCTAGTTGAGCAACATGTATATATGCATAGAGATATCCATACACAAGTTGTACGCTAATCATGTGGGTCAGGCCTGGCCCAAAAACCCGACAACAAAGCACTTCTTAACAACACTTGTCAACCAAAGTCGCCTAGCCCATAAGTCACAAATACTTTAGATTATTACTAGTTCTACAAAAAGATACATGAAAATAATCATTTGAAAACTAGTTAATTTAATATACATATCTTCAAGAGGGAAGGTGCACTGTAAATTTTTTTTTGAACATGTATCCTAGTTTATAATGATTTAATTACCAGAAAAATAAAAACACATGCATAGTACGTGTGTAGGGTACATCCACAACATATCTTGGGGAGAGTTGCTTAAATAAGTGCAACAGCAATCGGACCTAAAACTCAAACCCTTTCAACTTTTTTGCAGCAGTTTAAAATGATCAATCAGCAAAGGTGTTAATGTCTGAGCCTACAGCAAACTTAAATTTGGAATTATTGCTGCATCTTTGTTGCCAGGAGTTTAGAAGAAAACCGTGTGTGCCTTAGGTAATTGGTGCTGCACACCACTTTTTTTTTGCATGTGTGCTTCTAGTTTATTACTAAAAGTTGAATTTATGAAGCACTTACTTTCAGCTGAATAGATTATCGTCGAAGGAATAGGCAACGGAATGAAGTTGAGTACAAAATATGAAGGGGACCAATAAACCCGGACGAAGGTAGTATGTCCTATAAGGACTGGAATATTTTATGAAAGTCAATTAGGTAGAGGTAATTAATAGAGTTGGATGCAGCAACAAAAACAAGAAGCTCATTATAGTATGCCCACGAAAGCCAGCTTCCCAGGTTTCATGGGGGACTCGTTCACACGCTTATCATTGTTTCTTTCTGGGGTCACCACACTCATCTTTCTCTTCTTAAATAACTTGCCACATCAGATTTTTTACCTACGTGGAAGGCTTAGCAACTGTACAAGGTGGAGCATTGGAAGGGGCCTTATGCTTATCTTTGATGCGTGAACCTCTGGAGACACGGGGCGTGCTTTCATTTGACCGCCCGACCACTGAAAGCAACTGGATTGGCTTCCCTTCACCGCGTGATTCCCGTGCATTGACCTGGAGCTAGCTGACGCGTATTCACTTTTTCTGCTCCTTGAAAGTTGGAACACTCCAACCCAGATACTGATCATATACTTTTTTTTGCAAGATTAATAATATACCTATATCTAACTCGTAGAAGGCGTATAGCACGTGGTTTCTCATGATCAAACTGCTCGGTCTAAGAAAATGGTTGTCAGTTTGCTGCTGGCAATGTTTGAGTGTTTTGATTTGTAAATACGTCTGTTGCTGCACTACTTGATAGTGACTTAACTGGAAATATTTCTTAACTAGCTAGATTCCTAGGGTACAACCATGCAGGTGTGCAGAGCGATCTGCGATAAGCCCAAAAAAAATCCAGGTTGGCAGAGATTTGCCATGCATCCGTACAGCGCGAATCAAAGAAAAAATAACCGTTAGATCACTTGAGGTTGGTATTAATAAATAGTGGGGATTTACTCTTTGGAACAAATCAACGGCTTCCAATTTTGCTTCCACAACACAGTTGATGGCTAGTCCTGTTAGACAACAGGGTAGATAGAGTTGTAGTTTAAACTCATATTGTTCTATCTCTATCTCTCCCTATCTGTATTTCTCCCTCTGTTTGAACTACCTCCCTCGATCTCCTGTAATCGAGACGTATCCTAGCGATCATCTCAACTTGTATGCCACGGCAGGCTGTTCGCCAGAATCTGGTAGTACGCTTCCCATAACATCTTACATGGTAATCGTAGCATCTTCTTCCTAGATCAAGAGAAAGAGAAGAGATCGCATCTAGCCTATTCCAACCTCACCATGACTACCGCCTCCACCCAATCCAGCACCATGAGTGCGCTCACCACCTCCCTTGCCTCCGCCTCCACCTTTGCCCCATCATCATCCAGCGCTTCCCACGCCATACCCCTCGGGTCACCACCATAGGAGAAGCTCACGAGGAATAACTTCCTCATGTGGAAAGCCATCGTGTTGCCGCAAATCAAAGGCGCAAAGATGGCTCGGCACCTCAATCCGGTGAGCCAGGGGCCACCTGAAACTCTCACCATCACCAAGGACGGCAAGGAAGAGCAGATCACCAACTTTGCCCGTGTTCTCTGGTATGCACAACAGCAGCAACTTCAAGGTTTTCTGATGGGCTCTCTGTCTCCCGAGATCCTTGCACATGTCGTCACCCTTCAGACATCGGCAGAGGTGTGGGTAGCGATCCACATAACCTTTGCTGCCCAAACTCAAGTGCAAGCCATCAACACGCACATCGAGCTCACAAACCTAAAGAAGGGTAACCTGAGCATGACGGAGTATCTTGCTAAGATCAAGATGCTCTCTGATGAGATTGCATGCATAGGGGCGGCGCTCGGCAGTGCCGAGATCGTGTCCCATGTCCTGGCCGGACTAGACCTCGAATAAAACCCGGTTGTCTCGGCCCTTGCTGCGCGGGTAGAACCCGTGACTGTCCAGGAGCTCTTCAACCAGCTCCTCAGCTTCGACGCGCAGCTCAACCTTCTTCACGGCATGAACGTCCGCCAGTCGTCCGCCAATGAGGTGTCCCGCAGTCGTGGAGCAGGACATGGGCGTGGTCACCAGGGCCGCAACCACAGCGGCAACGGTTGCAACGGGCGAGGGCGCGGGAGCAATCAAGCCGCGCGATCTGGGGGCGACAGCTTCAACAACACCAACAACGCTGCTCTTGGGTCCTCTACTTCAACTCGGGTCCGGTGTCAGCTCTGCAAGAAACCAGGCCATGAGGTCATGGATTGCTGGCACCGCTACGATGAGGACACGTCCCTGATGCATGCCATGCTGCAGCAGCAATCCGTGAGCAACAAGGAGGAGATGGCACTGTCTGGTATGCCGACTCGGGCGCCACTGATCACGTGACCAGTGAGCTGGAAAAGCTCTCCATGAGGGAAAATTACTATGGTGATGATCAGATTCACACTGCAAGCGGTGGAGGTATGAAAATAAATCACATCGGCCAAGCCTCTATTAATTCTCCCACATCTAACCATGATCTAATCCTAAAAGATGTTCTTCATATTCCTCAAGCCGACAAAAACCTGGCCTCTGTGTGTAGTCTAACCACCGACAATAATGTTTTCTTTGATACTCACCCTACCTATTTTCTTATAAAGGATCGGGCAACGAGGGAGCTCATTCATCACGGTAGATGCATTGGAGGACTCTACCCCATCACATCCGGAGCACTTAGTAAAAGGCGTCGTCGTCAAGTCTACTCCGTCGTCAAGCCCTCCTTGGCAAGATGGCATCCAAGATTAGGTCATCCATCGTCGGTCATAGTCAAGCAAGTAGTGAATAAAGACAATCTTGCATTGTCCTCTAGTCAAAACAATGAGTCTGTTTGTGATGCTTGTCACTGTGCAAAAAGTCACCAACTTCCTTATCCCAAATCAAATAATGTGTCTTATGCTCCTTTGGAACTTATTTTCAATGATGTATGGGGATATGCAAGAGTTTCTTCTGGAAGAAAAAAATTCTATGTTAGTTTCATTGATGAGTATAGCAATTTTATGTGGATATATTTGCTTAAATACAAATCTGAAGTTTTCTCTATCTCCCAAGAGTTTCAGAAGTTGGTTGAATGCCAATTTGACAGAAAAATCAAGGCAGTCCAAAGTGAATGGGGAGGGGGGTATGGGAAACTCAATTCATTCTTTCGCAATATAGGTATTTCTCATCATGTCTCTTGCCCTCATACTCATCAATAGAACGGTTCTACCGAACGCAAGCATCGGCATATCGTTGAAGTAGGACTATCCCTTTTAGCCCATGCATCTATGCCACTAAAGTATTGGGATGAAGTCTTTATCACTGCCACTTATCTCATAAATCATTTGCCTAGTAAAGTCATAGGTAACTCTACTCCTTTGGAACGATTGTATAATCAAAAACCCAACAACAATTCTCTGAAAACTTTTGGGTGTGCATGCTACCCAAACCTTCATCCATATAATCGACACAAGCTTGAGTTTTGCTCAAACCAATGTGTTTTCCTTGGATATAGCAATCTTCACAAAGGGTATAAGTGTCTAGAAGTATCATCTGAACGCATATATATTTCATGGGATGTTGTATTCGATGAAACAATTTTTCCGTTTTCCAAACTTCATCCCAATGCCGGATCACTTCCTTGAGCTAAAATAGCTCTCCTTCCAGATTATATGCCCAGTTCTGATCATGGGGGGGGGGGTATGTCAGGCTACATATGTGATTAATTCAACAAAAAAAATTAATTTCTGGTGTTAAGTGTGCAGATAGCCATGATTTTATGCAAGAAAAAGGAGAAAAAATAGGCGCTGGATCCCAGGAGGATTTCCCTGGCAGTGTCCATGTGCGCCGAGGCAGATTCGCCTGTCAGCGTTCGATCCGAGGATGATCTGGGTGCCTCACGGGCGGCAGACGGGTCGGTGGCCGACAAGCTCGGCCCTGCCAGCTCACATGGTGCGAGGGTGGGAAAATCCCCACGGGCCACGCCCGAGTGGGCCGGCACAATGGCCGACCAGGGGACATGCATGGGGGCCAGTCTTGGCGCTACGCGCAGCACGCCCGAGGAGGCGGCTTCCGAGGATGCCTCACATATCACGAGGGGGATTCGTTCCTCGGATCGGGAGCTGACCAGAGCAGCGGATCAGGCGGGATCTTCTGCGGCTGCTGATTCTGCTGATTCTGGTGTGCCGGAGCTTCCACGTTGCCAAACAAGGTCACAGTCTGGTATAGTTCAAGAGAAAACGTAAACATATGGAACCATAACGTATGACAAAGTTAAACGTGCCTTTCTTGCTAGCACGGGTGAACCAACTCATTTACATGATGCACTTGCTAATCAAGAGTGGAAGAAAGCCATGGATAGTGAGTATGAAGCACTCATGAAAAATAAAACATGGCGTCTAGTACCACCAAAAATGGGTCAAAATGTGATTGATTGTAAATGGGTTTACAAGATTAAGAGAAAGTATGATGGTAGTATTGACAGATACAAAGCTAGATTAGTTGCTAAGGGATTCAAGCAACGGTTTGGTATTGATTATCAGGATACGTTTAGTCATGTTGTTAAATCAGCTACTATTCGTCTTGTACTGTCTATTGCAATTTCCAGAGGTTGGAGTTTGCGTCAGCTAGATGTTCAGAACGCGTTTCTTCATGGTGTTCTAGAAGAAGAGGTTTTTATGAGGCAGCCTCCAGGATATGAGGGACTTGGACTTCAAATTACCAAGTCTCCGTCTATACTTGTTACTACTTATTGATTGGGCTGGGTGTGCTAATGATAGAAGGTCCATAGGTGGTTTTGCTGTATTCCTGGGAACAAATCTTGTGTCATGGAGTGCAAGAAAACAGGCTACTGTCTCCAGGTATAGTACTGAGGTTGAGTATAAGGCTCTAGCAAATGCTACAGCTAAAGTAATGTGGATTCAAACGTTGTTGTATGATCTTCGGATTAAAACTCCACGAGCTGCAAGATTATGGTGTGATAATATTGGTGCAACCTATCTTTCAGCTAATCATGTTTTTCATGCACGAACGAAGCATATTGAAGTTGACTTTCACTTTGTTCGAGAAAGAGTATCTCAAGGACTTCTTGACATAAGGTTTATTCCAACTGGTGATCAGCTGGCTGATGGGTTTACAAAGCCTCTCACGATGAGGAAATTGGATGATTTCAAGTACAATCTCAATCTTCATAAGTTTCCATAGAGGTTCGATTGAGGGGGAGTGTTAGACAACAGGGTAGATAGAGTTGTAGTTTAAACTCATATTGTTCTATCTCTATCTCTCCCTATCTGTATTTCTCTCTCTGTTTGAACTACCTCCCTCGATCTCCTGTAATCTAGATGTATCCTGGCAATCATCTCAACTTGTACGCCACGGCAGGCTATTCGCCAGAATCAATATATACCCACGGCCACCTACGGATGGTAGTACACTTCCCATAACATCTTACAAGTCCAAGTTAAATTGTACTCCCTCTGTCCTAGAATATAAGAACCTTTTTGGCACTATGCTAGTGTTCAAAACGTTCTTATATTTTGGAACGGAGGTAGTAGTAGAGAAACTTAATTACTAACCTGATTGTATCACCGACTAGACATGATCCACTTTGGCAGACAACAAACAAAATGTGGTGGCCCTGTAGGACTTTGTAGGTCTAAAATAACATTCAATCCTAGATTTTGTTACAGAGCAGTGGGTAATAGTCTGTGGATAGCAATGGAAGCCTAGACGCTGTTGCTAATAAAACTCCTTAACATACAAATCCGATGGCCAAAATGGTTGATGGCCTTAGAGGGCTTGAAGAGTGTATATTGATAACGTCTAGGTCAGCTAATGCCACGCCCACAGTAAGCTGTGGGCGGGCGCAAATAGAGAATAATGCGAAAAACCGCTCCACAAAGGATCTAGTTCCGGACCATCTATCCAGCTAGAATAAGGTACCGGCACCAGTGCCCACCTTAATGGAAGTCCCAATACATAGAATCGCCATGAGCTGGATAACCGATTGCCAAAATTGGGAGCCTCCAGTTCTAGAGGCGAACGCTAGAGGCTGTCCATGCAGGTACTTTGCGCGGATAAACTCCAGCCAAAGTCCACCATCACCGGTCTGAACGCGCAACAACCATTTGGAGAGGAGGGAAATATTCATCCTTTTAGATGAAATCACCCCGAGGCCGCCCTGATCCTTGGTCTTGCAAATCTCAGACCACTTAACCATGTGGTATTTCTGTTTATCGCCCTCCCCAGCCCAGAAGAATCTGGAGAGTAGTATGGTAACCTCGTGATGAAGGGATTCATGCAAGTTATAGAATCCCATAATATACATCAAGAGGCTAATAAGGGAGGAGTTCATCAAAACCACTCGCGCGGCCTTGGAGAGCCACCTCCCCTGCCAAGGCTCCATCCGAGGCTGGAGCTTGGAATTGGGCGGAAATCTTTCTCCTGTAGGCGGGTGTCATTAATCGGCATGCCGAGGTAAGTTGTTGCGAAGGATCCCAGGCGACAGTTCAGGCGATTAGCAATTCACTGGGCGTCCTCCGCAGGGTACCCAAGAACCATCACCTCGCTTTTAGCAAAGTTAATCGTGAGGCCCGACATCTCCTGAAAGCAGAGAAGGAGGAATTTGAGGTGCCTAATATCCTCGATCGAACCTTGCACCATCATGATGGTGTCGTCCGCATACTGGAGGTGGGTCAGACCTCCATAGCCGATGAGATGGGGGCAAATCCCCCTAATGTGGCCCGCTCGTTTGGCCAAGTCTAGAATTGTTGCCAAAGCATCGACCACAAGGTTGAATAGAAATGGAGAGAGGGGATCTCCTTGCCGCACACCTTGTCTTGTCAAGAAGTACGGGCTGACCTCCCCATTTATATTGACAACCATGCGTCCACTCGTGACAAGATGCATGACCCGGGCAATCCAGTGTGGGTCGAAGCCACGCTTCATCATCACCTTCCAAAGGAAGGACCAATGAACAGTGTCGTACACTTTATGGAAATCAATTTTGAGGAACACTGCGCGGAGGCGTTTGCTCTTGACTTCATGAAGGACCTCATGGAGAACGAGGATCCCATCCAAAATATATCGCCCTTTCTTGAAGGTCATCTGGTTCGGATGGTGGATCCGAGGGGCGATCGGGGTCGCCCTAGCGGCGTACCCCTTGGCCAGAATCCGAAAAAGCACATTGAGAACCGTGATTGGTCGTAACTGCCTAATGTCCCATGCACCCGGTACCATCGGGATCAGGGAGATGATCCCGTAGTTGAGGTGAGAGACATCCAAAGTTCCTCGAGAAAGCTCAAGAAACAGGCCGAGGATCACATCCTTGACCATAGGCCAGAAAGCTTGGAAGAAGCGGACCGGCAGCCCATCGGGGCCCGGAGCTGAGGCCAGGTTCATTGCTTTCACAAAAGTCTCGACGTTAGTGGCATTGAAGGGAGCGAGGAGAGCATCATTCTCCGCAGGGGAAATTTGTTGAAGAGGCACCCATATGTGGTCTGCTAGAGCGACACCACCCCTAGGTTGCCCGACAAATAGCGACTTATAGAATCCGTCCACATGGGCCCGAATCGCTGGTGGGTCCTGAAATAGCTGTCCTCCTTCCCACAGAAGGGGAATGGAGCAGCGTCTACGACGGGCATTAGCAATGGCCTAGAAATTCGAGGGAAAGGTCGGTCAGTGTCACGCCCCGAACTCAGAAATCACTAATTAAGGAGTAGTTCTTCAAAAGATCACTTCCATCTTTCAGGTTGCAAAAAGTGGCACTGCATGTGTACCACTTGTTGCGACCTGAGAGTTTTCCTTTTTTTCTTCGTATATCCGTTTATTCAAAACTTTTTATATCTAGAACCATGCGTCCAAATCTCAAATCGTTTTCACCGTTGGTTTCCTCATGTCGAGATCTTCAAAACTAGATGCCGTGTTGATTAATTCCGATGAACATTCTTTTCACGAAAAAACGGACTGAAAAGCCACACCGGGAGCATATTTTTTTCCTCTTCGAAAGCCCTTTTTGAGAGGCACGGCCGTTCCTCTCGTGGGAGCAAAACCGTGCTTCTCGTGGAATGAAAATCGTGCCTCTTGTGAACGCAAAACTGTTCCTCTCACCGAAGGAAAAAAAGTGTTTTTACGCGCAAAAAAATTTCACTTTTTTTGTTGAAAAGTTAAGGAAGACAGGTGAAAACCAAAAAACCAAAAATGTGTGCGTAAAGTAAAAAGTAAAAGCGAAATGAGAAGGGAGCGCCCGGAACACGGCACGTAACGACGGCTGAGAGCACGCTAAGTGACGCGCTCTCAGCCCACCCGAATGACCCTTGAAAAGGCTCCGAAACGAGCGCTTCTCAGTTAGTTGCTCTTCCCAAACTCTACTCAGCAGGGAGAGGAAAGAGAAGCCGGCTCTTCATGGCCGAGCAGGAAACAGAGTCCCAACAAACACTTCGACCCAGCTAAATGGGAGCTGTGAGGAGTACTATAGGTAGAGAGGGACCCTAGGTCAGTTGCAAAAATTTGGCAGACGCTTCGTCTCCATTCCTTCCTCCTACCTCCAGAGTCCATCCTATCCACCTCAAATTCCTGTATCTGGTATAGGATGTGTTGAAATCTAGTAGAGGAACGTGAAAGTCAGGTTCAGGCATGCCTCGTGCCCATATCCACGGTCAAGTTTGAGGGTCGGTTCGATAGCTGGGGGTGCTCGGATGTCACGATCGAACGGCCCAGGGACCCAAATCGTTGAGAAGAGCACTGGCTCCCCCTGCTCTTGTACTTTTAGGGCTCCTTTGATTCAAAGGAATTTTATAGGATTTCTGGAGGATTAAAATCCTTAAGATTTTTTCCTATGTTGGTCCTTTGATTCATAGGATTGAATCCCATGGGATTTTTTTCTATGGAATCTTTTGTACTACATTCTATAGGAAATCTAACATCCAGTCCAACCTCTTTTTACAATTCCTCTATTTTTCCCATGCCATCAAACACTCATTGTTAATTCTATAAGATTCAAGTGAGCATGCCACTCCAACCCTATACTTTTCATATCCCTATTTTTAAAATCCTACGAATCAAAGAGGCCCTTAGAGTCCTGACACTTCCTATTCCCTAAAGTGTTTCCATAATAAATAAAATAATATTTTTCTTCTTCTTTGGGTGTCTTGGGCTAATCCGATGCTTCTTTTTTTACTCATCGGTGGCCTATTTTACGGCACCCCGGAAGGAGTGCTGCTAGAGTCACACGATACATATATGGGTCTGATGAAAGCCGTAGTATATACCCACGCACATGCACACACACAATGGTATGCCTGGCAGAAGGTTATTTGGTCTGTACTATCTTGCATTGATTTATCATATAGCCGAGTGATTTGTATCGGTTGCAAAATGCATTCCTATTTTATGGCTCAACACACATATAGCCGGACTGTCAGGCCGCTACGTGCTCCACTTACTAGACACTACTATGTGCGAGTGTGACACACCATCTTGACAATTTACAGTATCGGATATTCTTTAAACATTGTATTTTAAACATCTTGAGGGGAGAAACAACCATATAGCTCTGCCCCGAATCTTATACTTAGCCTAAACTAGATACATTGGGAGGACGCGGCAGTCGGATTGATATGCAACACAACCGACATGGTTGAGAGCTTGCTCGAGCAGCCTTCACTTGCTCCAGAAAGCTCCCAACATGCGCAAGCCAGGCTCGCAATAACTCGGTCTGATCTGCCAGAGCGGGGTTGCCGAACCTGTGGTACCACAGACAACTGATGCCCAAGACCCACTGTGAAGCACCTCAGAGGGGAGCGTGCACTTCATCAAACCCTCACATGAACTAGAAGCTTGACGATGCTCGATGTCGAGGCGGGATACGGACGGCACGACAAGGCATGCCAATGGATGGGTGGTCGCTAGGGATTCCAGCAATCACGCACATGATGGCTGTTCACCACACAACGAGAGCTTCGAAGGGGATCTCTACAAACTGCCGCACATTGCACAGGAGCGATGCATCTAGAACATCTACCACGAAGCCAAGTGGGGATTGTCCGGGAGCCATTGTCACTGTGTCGGGGCTGGTGATGTAGGATGATGTGGACCGCACAACGGCAAAACCCCTGCCATCCCCCGACACTTCAAGACCTTAGGCCCCATAAACGCGGAGCTGATGGAGCCGAGCATTTGGAAGCCGGCGGCAAGGAAAGCCGAGGGGGCGGAGATATGAGAAAAAAGGTGAATGATATATAGTATAATGTAAATTCTCTGTAACATAGAGCTGACATACAAAATAAAAGGATATGAATAGTGATATATTAATTGTTTGTTGATTTTCGTTTGAGGTTTTCCTTGCTTTGGAAGTCCATGTATTACAGGTTCTTAAATAATTTTCACTACTTGTTATCCTCAATACGTTGCTAAGAAATATGCATGACTAGCTCAGTCTTTGGTTGTGACAAGCAAATTATACCAATCCCATGTAGAAACCGAGAAGTTGATTCGGTTTAATTAGAGGGAAGCCAAAGAGTGAGGGACAGAAGACGCCGCATATAGATAACAAACTGCACGGCCCAGCAGCAACGTGTGGCCTTCATGTTCGTGATTGACATCGAAAGACATCCATCTCTTGTGGACGAGGGACACAATCTACACTGGAGCTCCGTCTACAATGCCAATTGTGTCCTCCATGTCCCCCGTCCATCGGGCAACCATGGCCCTTTATTGGACTGATCCTGAGCAGTCTGCTGTTGATGTCTCCTTCCCGATGTCTCTTATTCCATAAGTTTTTACCATTATTTTGTTGTTCTTAGATTTGCCTTCTAGCTGTGAGATATCTCAACTACATCATTGCAAGTGCTAGTGGAGCAACATGTATATAGGTAGAGAGAAATAATTCGTACACAAGTCGTAGGGTCAAGCTACGCATGCCCATGTGGGTTAGGACTGGCCTAAAACCCGACAACCAAGCTCGTCTTGACTGCACTTGTCGACGAAAGCCACCTAGTACATAAGTCACAAATGCTTTAGATTACAATTTATAAAAAAGCCACACGAAAATAATCATTTGAAAATTTG